>NW_013667070.1:34507-37381 GCF_000517525.1 Limulus polyphemus
AAATTCAAAAAACAAACAAGTCGGTGGGAAGTTTTAGTGAAACGTGTTTAAGCTCTCAATGTTTATTAGTTATTGAAGTGGATATATCTTGATATATGCCCGAAATGAACGTTTGTGTTGTTTGTTTGTATTTCGCGCAAAGCTACACGAGGGCTATCTGCGCTAGCCGTCCCTAATTTAGCAGTGTAAGACTAGAGGGAAGGCAGCTAGTCATCACCACCCACCGCAAACTCTTGGGCTACTCTTTTACCAAAGAATAGTGGGATTGACCGTCACATTATAACGCCCCCACGGCCGAAAGGGCGAGCATGTTTGGTGGGACGGGGATTCGAACCCGCGACCCTCAGATTGCGAGTCGAACGCCCAAACCACCTGGCCATGCCGGGCCTGAACGTTTGTGTGTTACTTGACATACTGCATATAATATCATACGCTTTTTAAATATGTTTATTTAGCTAGATATGTATGTATATATATATATATACATATACATATGCGTAAACGAACAAGAAAAATAGTTTTGTATTAGGATTAATACGCTATTTTAAATGATTTAAAATAGACTCTTCAGTGCATAAATTAAGCTAGTCCGCACAATCGTATCTTCGAACAGTAAAAATATGTTGGAGGTAAATCTTGAAATTTTGTACTCATTAAGGTTCTATTCAAGTACAGCTCTAACCCGCGCGTGGTGATTAATATTTTAGTAGTGTACTAAAATAACTCAATTAAAATTCCAAAAAAAAAAAAACAACAACATTGTGCTCTGGCAGAATTAATCCTGTTTCTGAAAGTAATCGGTTAAATGTTATCTATAAAGGAAGGATTATTTTAACAGTGATTTTATGCAGAAGTAGTAAAATAAGATTTATTGGCAGGTTGTGAAGCCTAAATTATCATGCGATTTCTTATCAAGAACTTAGGAAAAAACTAAACGTTTGGCCCAGCGAGACCCACTGTAAACACCTGCACAGAAAGTGATTGTATAGTCTAATGAGCTAGTCTATTAAAAATTGCTTGGGCAATTAGGCTAATTATAAATAATTTAGGATAATTATCTGCGTCGATGGAACTTTCTATTTTCATCTCTGTTGTAATGAAACGCGTTCTAGCGTGTGACCTTCCCGCGTTAAGGTTGAGGATCATAACAAGCAGATACAACTAGAGTAGACCCACACGATTGTAGTTAGGCCTAGCAGTAATCTGGAGGCAATGATTTCGTGTGATACGATCATTGATGTAAGCCACGAAGAGATTTGGTCTGGTAATTAAAGAACTTGTGCCGCGTTTTTTTTTTCTTCTTCTTCTCTTCTTTCTTCTCTCTATTTCTTTTTTAATTTTTTTCTTTCTATACAAAACGAGAAAATACTCTTAACGTTGAAACTCCGTGCCACCCTCCTTCCACGGCAACCATACAATTTATCATTAAACCAAAGGTTCCGACAATTCTGATCACGAGCCCTAATTAGGCTTACCATACTCAAACAGTGGTCCAGGAAAGCGTTTCCAAGAAGAAGAAAAAAAAAGCTTTTACAACACGCAATTCAGCTTTTTACAATATTAACACAACGTACTGGATCTATTCTTTAACGTTCCGTTGTTCTGTCTCTCGTCGTGTTACTTTTCTTACTCCAAACCCCTCCTTCTTTTCGCCTTTGTTTCTCTATTGTTATTTCATTCAAGCTCCTCCCTTTTCCATACTTCTGAAGTTGGCGTCCACTCTGACGCCACCTGTGTAATATCGAACTTAAACACGAATGATTGGGTTTGAAATGGGTCTCAAGAAACAAATAGGAAATCCGTTAACTCAGTAATAGGATTTCGAGAAGTACAAATTGTGAAATCACAGACAGCTGTTAGACTGGTGGAAAACGTTTTTTAAACTTATAAAAAAAAAATGTGAAATGTTTTCTCCGATGCGTGAGCCCTTAAAATTGATCAAATATTTTTTTTTTTTCTTGAGAGTGTCAGAAAGATTATTGCAAACCTGCATTGTAGTTAATCGGAAAATTCGCTACAAATCACCGAAGTTTTTAATGGAGATCGTAGTTACATCATTCAACATTTTGATAGGGTTACTTTCTAAATAAAAGAAATGAAAGTTCTCATCGATTTTTAAGTTGTTGTTTTTTTTTTTTTTGAAAACTCATTAAGGATTCCTCCAACGTCATTTCCGCCCTTTTGATACTCAAGTTACCCATCTGTTTGTGTTCCGCCCTCCCAGTACTGAAGTTGCCCATCTGTTTGTATAAACATGGCCAACTGTTGAAGGTTATTAAAAGATGTAAACTAAGAAAGTTTGAATACACAAAAACAAACTAAACAAAGTAAACTTTAGACACAAACACGTGTTTAAACTAAACAACGTAAACTTTAGACACAAACACGTGTTTAAACTAAACAACGTAAACTTTAGACACAAACACCTGTTCAAACTAAACAACGTAAACTTTAGACACAAACACCTGTTCAAACTAAACAACGTAAACTTTAGACACAAACACCTGTTCAAACTAAACAACGTAAACTTTAGACACAAACACCTGTTCAAACTAAACTAGGTAAACTTTAGACACAAACACGTGTTTAAACTAAACAACGTAAACTTTAGACACAAACACGTGTTTAAACTAAACAACGTAAACTTTAGACACAAACACCTGTTCAAACTAAACAACGTAAACTTTAGACACAAACACCTGTTCAAACTAAACTAGGTAAACTTTAGACATAATCATCTGTTAAACAAAGTAAACTTTAGACACAAACACGTGTTTAAACTAAACAACGTAAACTTTAGACACAAACACGTGTTTAAACTAAACAACGTAAACTTTAGACACAAACACCTGTTCAAACTAAACAACGTAAACT
>NW_013667070.1:37969-41636 GCF_000517525.1 Limulus polyphemus
AAACTAGGTAAACTTTAGACAAAGACATGTTTAAACTAAACTAGGTAAACTTTAGACTCAAATATCTGTTTAAACTAGACTAGGTAAACTTTAGATGACACAAAAACATAACGATGTTTATATTTTCGTATTTCTTCACGGTGTTTGTACAATGATATTTCGTCACGGTGTTTATACAATGATATTTCATCACGGTTTGATAATTTGTCTCGACGTTTATACACTGACATCTCGTCATGGTGTTTCTTAATTTACTGTTTTTATACTTCAATCACAAACAAAATATGAACACGTTTCTAATAGTCGTTTCAGTATATTTTCACATACCATAAGTGCTTTCCTGTATATTTCAACATAATTAATACTTCAAATAAATAAATACTTATGTTTGAAATTTTTAAATAATAAATGAAACCCCATTTGATGTTTGTAACCATTCGTATTAGACTTGGTACCGGGGGGGGGGGGTCTTTTCTACTCTAAGAAAGGAAGCGTCATTACGGAGTATGCGTTGTATATGCTCTTAATTAGGCGGGCCGGGCGTGGCCTGGTGGTTAGCGTTTCGGGAGGTTCAAAGCTAGAACCGCGATACTACTGAACGAGATTAACACTTTTAACCGTAGCTGCATTACAAAAGTATCAATCGATCTCGGTCTTCAGTGCCATCAGAAGATGGGCAAAGCAATTTTGGCCGCAAGTATTGCTTTCTGGTCAGTAGTTGAAAATTGAGGACAAACTAGATGCGAGCTAACCGATTAGCCCGTGTGCACATAAGATGTCTTTGAGGTTAAAAATATAGCGATATTTAATTAGCTTTGTTATCAGTATTAAGCTGTTTTCTCATTTTCATTCTCCCTCGAGATATTCCATAAATAAAAAAAACCGTACTCATTCTAATTTCATTTAATTTATTACTCGCTTCACAGGATCCCTGTCAGTTAACGAGCAGAGACGGAAAGCTTTACAGAACGAAATATAGCATTTCAAAAACTAATTGCATTTCTGGAGATGAACGGATACCCAACAGGATATATTCCGCGCTCTTTTACTGATACCAAGCTTTTAACCAATCGATTGTTTTTTAACGTTCACTAAATATCTGTTATTTGAACTTGTTTTATCGAAACGTGCAGCGAATTGAATAACTTAATATCGTTACCCATCAAAGTCATTAAATTCCAACACACACACACACACAGTAAAACTTTTGAGACGCGATTAATGTAGCTATGTAGGGTCAGATGACAGAATAGACTTTTACAATATAATTATAGAAGTTGACGTACCAATAAATCTAATACAAAAGACGATATAAGCAACTTCAAATCGTCAAGATATTCTGTAAAAAAAGATAAAAAAAATATCCGCTGTAAAATATAGCGAGTGTTATCTTTGGATACAAGAAGATAGTGTAAAACAATATATGATGTAACCAGTGTTACTGTTAGATCCAATATACACTGTAACCAAATTACTGTAAAACAATACGCTGTAACCAGTAATCAGTACTGGTGTTGGATATAAAAAGTTACAGGAAAACGATATTAGTAACTCGCTAAGCAAACCCAATCTTGTCAGATGATATTGGGACAAAGGCCAAAAACACGGCCAACAGTAAGGATACCCAATTGGTGATCTAAAGCAGAGAATGACCCAAGGCAGAGTGGTCATAGAGGCTTTTTGTGGTTTGCCTATGACTTATAATTATATTTAATTTATATCTTAATCAAGATTGTTATCAAGTCTTCTGATAGAAGTTCTTACTTAAAATGCATGTCGCAAGGAACTTCTTCTAGCCCCCTGGTGTCTGATACTGAAATTTAGACGATTACGTCTAACACGGAAAGGATTATTGTTGATCAGCAGATAAGCTTGTTTGTTTTGCCTTCTAAGTCTGCAAATAAAACCTAACAGCATGTCAACGATTGTACTCGGCCCGTATTAAGTCTATTTTGGGTCAACATGTAGATGATTCTATTCGGCCATTTAAGGCTATCTAGATTGTAAAGTAAATATATCTCGGCCAAAACTTTTGTTTTCTTTCTTTTTCCACCTAGAAGAAGCTTACTTTGCCCAACACTATAAATAACTCTTCCAAAGTCAAAATGATAGGTCAAAAATCTCCCGGTAGGAGTTTTATACAATAAAAAAAAAGAATACGTATCTAAAAATTGAAACTAATAAACTCTGCGAAGTTAGAAGAGAAATACCTTTTCTTCATAGGGGTGCAAAATAATCACACTGATATTTTGGTTAATAGTTTTCGAGGCTAAAACAAAATTTATGTAATATGTCTAATACTTTCTATCTTGACAGTGAAACAGATAATTAAACCTAGAAGAATCCACTTTTACCCAGACTTAAGTGATTCTCCAAACTGGATGTCCACCTTGATTTTACCCAGACTTAAGTCATTCTTATTCTCCAAACCGGATGTCCACCTTGATTTTACCCAGACTTAAGTCATTCTTATTATCCAAACCGGATAAGTCTGGGTAAAATCAAGGTGGACAAATGATTCTTATTCTCCAAACCGGATATCCACCTTGATTTTACCCAGACTAAAGTGATTCTTATTCTCCAACCCGGATGTCCACCTTGGTCCATACATAGTTTTCTCAATGTGAAAGTCCATCTTGTACCATGGTCATACACTCTTACTCTCTTTAGAGGAAGCCCACTTTGGTTTTTTAATTTTTTAGGTTTGACTTAATTAGTAGGAATTCCATCTTGAGAAAAATCTCACACGTTTGCCCAACGTAAAATAATTCCACTTTGTTTAAAATTTATAAAGATTTTACTCAACTGTAGGAATTACATCTTGAAACTATGGGGGTGGAGGGGGGGCACTCAGTAGAGCCCATACTTCCGCCAAGCAGCGTTGATCATATTCGGCTCTCAAAAAAAAAAAGAAAAAAAAAGAAGAAAATATGTCCGTCGTTATCAACGGACATGGACCATTTTTGGCAGGACGATTAGAAATAATATTCTACATAAGTCCACCAAGTTTCATCAAAATCCGATCATTTTCAACTGAGTTATAGAGCAAAACTAGTGTGAAAAATTGGTCCCCATGTTAACAGATAGGGATTTTTTTTTGATTTTCGTGAGCTTGCTGTGACCTTCAACCTTTACTCTCCATAAAACTAATCACTTCTAAGTTGTATCATAGTCCAACTGTATACCAACGTTCGTCAAAATCCATACAGCCGTTTTCAAGGAATTTTACTGACAAATACACACACACACATAGGTGTGAAAACATAACCTTCAGTGTCAAAAGAAGCTAACACGTTTCTTCAACTTAGAAGAAGTCCACTTTGTTGAACATTCAAACAGTTTAACTCGACTTGTTGGACGTTGTTCTTGAGACACATAGGAAGTGCAGCTTGAATAAACCGAAAAAAAATTTACTTGTGCTACAAAAAAAAAAAGTGAATCCTGACTCAAACTTGTAAGTTTCTACTCAGGTTTTATGGATTTCGTGTTGGCCATTTTAATCAACTCCAAAACGATTCTACTCAGGTGGCAGAAAGTCTAATTGGACCAAAACACCTGGATGATTCTATTAGGTGTGATAAAGTCTAATTGGACCAAAACCTGGATGATTCTATTAGATGTGAGAAAGTCTAATTCGATAAAAACCTGGATGATTCTATTAGGTGTG
>NW_013667070.1:42601-45358 GCF_000517525.1 Limulus polyphemus
CTGGATGATTCTATTAGGTGTGATAAAGTCTAATTGGACCAAAACACCTGGATGATTCTATTAGGTGTGATAAAGTCTAATTGGACCAAAACCTGGATGATTCTATTAGGTGTGAAAAAGTCTAATTCGATAAAACCTGGATGATTCTATTAGGTGTGAAAAAGTCTAATTCCATAAAAACCTGGATGATTCTATTAGGTGTGAAAAAGTCTAATTCGACCAACAATTTAATGATTCTCCTAGGACTGGAGATCTAATTTGACTAACTCCTGGATAAGTGTATTCGGGATGAAAAAGATCTAATTCGACCAATATCCGAAAGATTCTAATCAGGTAAGGGAAGTCTATTTCAACCATAATTTTGATACTTTAAGGTGTTGTTGTTCAACCAATAATGTAGTAGTTGTGACAACGCGTGACACTTAAAACTGTGTATGACTTCTGTAATTGGACAGAAGCAAAATTGGTTAAATTTCTGACTTATTAGTTACCAAACCGTTAAAATAATTTTTACTGACGTCTTTTTTTTATTTATAAAAAGTGGTTTAATTGCAATTGCATTAAATATTTTTACTGACTACCAATGTCAAGGATATTAAAAAATATGAGACGTAAATACCGATATTAGTCTTTGTTAAAAATGATTGGTAAGGTTTAATTTCCAGTCCTAAACTGCGTCCAATGAACATAAAGCAGAATGCTGACCAATCAATGCAAGACAATTATCCAAGTTTCATGAAAATCGGACATGTAAACTAAAGAGAAAAAAAAAAAAAACACCTTTGAAAATGGTATGCTTAGATCACAGAAACATTATATAGTGAAAATCCTACTGGGGGGGGGGGGGTAACTTGTGGTAAATCTGAAATACTATTTTTATATATCTCTGATTTCATATCCGTAATGGGATGAATAAGATGATTGTGAGAAGAAAAAACAGAAAAGATGTGTGCAGCCTAACACGATTGTTATTACAAATGCTAGGCCTATTGGTTTCCAACTCTTCGACAACCTTCTGCATTCTAACCTTAACTATAATTAATGAAGGAACTGTTACGGGTGTCTAGAGATCTGGTGAAACGACTGCTAGTTTCTTTCTTTCAAAATTTTGAACTGATGGACTGAAGGGAAGGTAGCTAGTCAACAGCACCCACCGCTAACTCTTGGAATACTGTTGTTAAACTGAACAGAAGGTCTAGAACGCCACTCTTAGAAACGTGACCGCAGAGAGCGTTTTTGCGAGAATGGGATGCGAACCGTGAACCTTTGCATTCACGTAAGTGGCTAACACACAAATCAGTAACTGACTGCTTTCCCTATCACGCCTCCTCCGTGAACTTTATCTTTGTTAAATAAATTTTTCTTTCCTTATTTGAATCCCAAAATCTGAGTAATCTTTTTTTATTTATTTTTTCTCCGAATGGTTAAAAAAAAAGAAGAGGAAATTATCACAATTAGTCTCTTCATATGAAGTGTTAGAGTTAATACTAACTTATCACGCTCAAACAACCGATCATTCTTCACATTCGGCTTCAACTGGAGACTCATAAACGAGCACCCATTACCCTAGGTTTCGCACCGGACGCGGAAATGCTGTCACTCTTTAAATTACCCTCATACAAGGCGACATGTTGCGTGTCCGCTTCATAGAGCTGTACGTTAGACAGGTAATAGCCCAATGCCACGAATTACACGTGCGTTCTAATGTCTTCCACTTCTGTAAAGGCCCCGAAGGAGTCTATTTCCTGGGATATTTGTATTGTAATTGGTATATGTTTTACGCTAGAACTGTACTTAATACTGTAAGTACACACACACACAAGTAGTTAATTTTGTACAAAGCTGAATTACCTTAGGGTGAAGTAACTTTTCAAAACAAGGGAACTCTTTATAACGTGTATAGTTCACTGCAAAAATTATGTCTGTTCAGCAAATGAAACTTTACACATGTTTCTCTTCCCAAACATGAATCATCTTGGCAGTTTTACAAACATGGTGTTTCTCTTCCCAAACATGAATCGTTTCAGCAGTTTTACAAACATGGTGCTTATCTTCCCAAACATGAACTGTGTCAGCAGTTTTACAAACATGGTGCTTATCTTCTGGCAGCTTTAGAAACACGGCGCTTATCTTCCCAAACATGAACTGTGTCAGCAGTTTTACAAATATGGTGCTTATATTCTGGCAGCTTTAGAAACACGGCGCTTATCTTCCCAAACATGAACCGTGTCAGCAGTTTTACAAACATGGTGCTTATCTTCTGGCAGCTTTAGAAACACGGCGCTTATCTTCCCAAACATGAACTGTGTCAGCAGTTTTACAAACATGGTGCTTATCTTCTGGCAGTTTTACAAACATGTTGCTTATCTTCCCAAACATGAATCGTGTCAGCAGTTTTACAAACATGTTGCTTATCTTCCCAAACATGAATCGTGTCAGCAGTTTTACAAACATGGTACTTATCTTCCAGTAGCTTTAGAAACATGGTGCTTATCTTCCTGGCAGCTTTAGAAACACGGTGCTTATCTTCCCAAACATTAATCGTGTCAGCTGTTTTACAAACATGGTGCTTATCTTCCAGTAGCTTTAGAAACATGGTGCTTATCTTCTGGCAGCTTTAGAAACACGGTGCTTATCTTCCCAAACATTAATCGTGTCAGCTGTTTTACAAACATGGTGCTTATCTTCCCAAACATGAATCGTGTCAGCAGTTTTACAAACATGGTGGTTATCTTCTGGCAGCTTTAGAAACACGGT
>NW_013667070.1:46373-54710 GCF_000517525.1 Limulus polyphemus
TGCTTATCTTCCCAAACATGAATCGTGTCAGCAGTTTTACAAACATGGTACTTATCTTCCAGTAGCTTTAGAAACATGGTGCTTATCTTCTGGCAGCTTTAGAAACACGGCGCTTATCTTCTCAAACATGAGTCATCTCAGCAGTTTTACAAACATGGTGCTTATCTTCCCAAACATGAATCGTGTCAGCAGTTTTACAAACATGTTGCTTATCTTCCCCAACAAATCTCTCGACAACTTTAGAAACACGGTGCTTATCTGTTTATAATAAATTGTCCTGACCTCTGCTTTATATTATATATATTTCACTGTTTATATTAAATTGTGCTGACCTCTGTTTTACATTATATATTTCAGTTTATATTAAATTGTGCTGTCCATTGTTTTATATAATATATTTCATTGTTTATATTACATTGTGCTGACCTCTGTTTTATATTATATATTTCACTGTTTATATTAATTTGTGCTGTCCATTGTTTTATATAATATATTTCATTGTTTATATTAAATATAATATAATATTGCTTATTTAGTTACTCTGGTAATTTTCTATGATTCTCTAAAGGAAAGAACAGAACGTAAAAAAACGGACATATGTTAAAAAGTTTGTTTGTTCTGGATATTCACGCGAAGCTATAAAAAGTGCTGGTAGAAGAAAGGAAGTCAGTTATTGAACAGAAGGCAGCTGATCAATAGCATCCACAGAAGGCAGCTGATCAACAGCACTCACAGAAGGCAGCTGATCAACAGCACGCACAGAAGGCAGCTGATTAAAAGCATCCACAAAAGGTAACTATTCAACAGCACTCACAGAACTTAGCTATTCAACACCACTCACAGAAGGTAACTATTCAATAACACCCACAGAAGGCAGCTGATCAACAGCACACACAGAACTTAGCTATTCAACAGCACTCACAGAAGGTAACTATTCAATAACACCCACAGAAGGCAGCTATTCAACAGCACCCACAGAAGGCAGCTGATCAACAGCACACACAGAACTTAGCTATTCAACAGCACTCACAGAAGGTAACTATTCAATAACACCCACAGAAGGCAGCTATTCAACAGCACCCACAGAAGGCAGCTGATCAACAACACCCACAGAAGGCAGCTGATCAACAGCACGCACAGAAGGCACTTTTCAACAGCACACACAGAACTTAGCTATTCAACAGCACTCACAGAAGGCAGCTCATCAACAGCACGCACAGAAGGCAGCTGATCAACAGCACACAGAAGGCAGCTGATTAAAAGCATCCACAAAAGGTAACTATTCAACAGCACTCACAGAAGGTAACTATTCAATAACACCCACAGAAGACAGTTATTCAACAGCACCCACAGAAGGTAACTATTCAACAGCATCCACAAAAGGCAGCTGTTCAACAGCACTCACAGACAACTCTTAGGCTACTCTTACAGTGTATCTGTATTTGTTTTTTGTTTTTGTTTTTTTATGGAGGCAACAGGACGCAAGCCATTGGCTCTGGATCCAAAGTGCAGCACGCTAATTATATATCACAAGTATGGACGAAGTTAGGATCAATGTGTTTCTTTTGTTGCTAAATTTTCATACCAGAGGATAATCTTATGTTGAACATCTCTGTTTACATATCTCGCTATTTATCCATCTAAATAATTACAATCTTACTGTTACCTTTTCTAGATCAGAAGAAACAGATATTACCCAGGTTAATAAAACGTCCTTTATAACTGGATGGAGAGAAATTGATTGGAAATGAATCTTCGGATAGAGCGTGGTTAGAACTATAGTCTTACTGTGTCATCTGTAATATCTTTACGTCCATAGCTTACTGTGTCATCTGTAATATCTTTACGTCCATAGCTTACTGTATCGTCTGTAATATCTTTACGTCCATCTATGAGTTTATCTATTCATCCCGCTAGATCAAATAACTCAAAAAATTCTATACTTAATATTTAAATCTTAATTCTAAATAATTTGAGTATTGTTACCCCGAATGCCATGAATTATCGGTATAAATTTTACATTTACTTTGCTAACACCAACCACTGCTGGAAGAAATTTTTTTTTTAAAACCAAATTCTTTCGTCAGGGGCATAACAAGTGTAAGAGGTAAAGAGCATCGTGAGAGCTTCTGGTGAGCAATTTATAAAGTTAGCAGGTCATTTGTCAGATAACGCCCTCTTGTGGTCGTACGTGACTACTCCCAGACTTAATCTTTGTCGCCATCTTGATGGGACGAGTAAGCGGCATCACTTTTCACTTGACTTAGACAGTGAGTGAGAGGTTTTCTTACTAGACCGGAATTGTTGCTCTACCTGACGGCGACACATCTAATTCAACCTTCCTTTTTTTTTTTTTTCTTTTCTGCAGTGTTGTATCTTCCACGGTTTCAACGATAGACGAGAGTTACTACAATGACGTATCGGATTTCCATTTCAATTTAAGTGTTTTTTTGTTTTTTTTTGTCTCTGTTGCGAAGAGGGCTAAAGTTTCCAACCGAAAAGTAAACGGAAGCTTCTAATTTAATGAAATTATAGACGAACGTCTTATCGCATCTTTTGACGTTCAGCAACTACATTTTATGAAGCTTGATAAACATATAAACTTGGTTTTATTTTGTTGTTGTTGTTGTTGTTTGCAATAATTGTAAATTGAATTTCTTCGTATTATTTTTGAGCCGCGATTAATATAGACGACTGTCTGAAATAATCATGCACTGAAGAAAACCGAATTAGATATTTTTTTATGGTAACGTACACTGAACGCTTAAACCACGTGAAACTCTTTCAGGTTTTAACTGAATATTTTAGTGATATATATATATTTAGTTGCCTCACGTTTAATATTTTTTTAGGTTTATCCTGAAAAATAAAAGATAATATTTAAATCACAAAGTTTTATATACGATCGTGAAACGTATATGGATTTTTTTTTTAACCAGCTTCTTGGTAAACTGAAAACAAAGTTTAATTCTTTGTCAGATGTGTGAATAATATTTGATACGTGACTTTTCGTTATCTAAAGCTTGGACCTGAAATCTCGTGAACTAACTACCTTTTTTTTTTAACCAAATGAATAAAAAAAAATAAGAAAAGAGTGTTTCTAAGAACTCAGGATGTAGAAGGAGGAATGAAATATAATAAATATCCTTTGATAGACGAAAGGCGGATGGCGTTTCGAAACGTCGTCCTCTACAGTAGCCGTCCATTCTACAAAGTTTCAACAAAATAAATATTCCTTTTGGGAAGAAATGATATGAATAATCGTTTAGCTGAATTCGAAATTACGGACTTAAAACGCTAAAATCCGGGGTTCGACTTCTCTCGGTGGACAGTGCAGATCATTGTTTAGCTTTGAGCTAAAACGTTTAATTGTGTTCTACGGTTTGTGTCAAACAATTCAGATTTCATAAAAACAACATATACTTTTTATGAAATCTGAATTGTTTGACACAAACTGTAGAACACAACTAAACAATTCAACATATACAATTGTGTAGTTGTGTTCTACAGTTTGTGTCAAACAATTCAGATTTCATAAAAACAACATATACAATTGTTTGGTTGTGTTCTACAGTTTGTGTCAAACTATTCAGATTTCATAAAAACAATATATACAATTGTTTAGTTGTGTTCTACAGTTTGTGTCAAACAATTCAGATTTCATAAAAACAACATATACAATTATTTAGTTGTGTTCTACAGTTTCTGTCAATTCAGATTTCATAAAAACAACATAACAATATATACATATGCTAAAAACAACGGACTATATGGTTAGTGTACTGTTAAAAACGTCACATATGAAATGACTCGTGCCCAGTGTGATGACAAATACATTAATGAAACCGGTCGTCCAGTACAAGAACCTTAAAAGGAACACATTCGCGCCACAGCTAAAGAAGACGCTGTCGTACACTTTCTAACAAAACACGGTACAGCAGATAACACACCATTTACCAAAATGAAGCCCCCCAATGGCACAGCGGTATGTCTGCGGACTTACAACGCTAGAATCCGGGTTTCGATACCCGTGGTGGGCAGAGCACTGATAGTCTTTGTGTAGCTTTGTGCATAATTAAAAACAAACAAACAAACCAAAATGAAACAGTTTTCTTGATCGTAAACTTAAACTGTCTCTTCTTATTCAATCTTATAAACCTAAAATAAACAGAAATAATTATTGGCCTTTGTAATTAACGTTTATTGTTATTATTTTTTTATATTCTATTAGTTTTTTCTAATTCCTTTTCACGTGCGGGAGATAACACGTGACATTTCCATTGTTAAGTCAGTTTCTAGTTTTTGTATGTGTTGTTTTCGATTATGAGTTTATATGTAAAAAAATTGAATAATAGGTTGAACAATCGCCAAGTTTTTTTTATTTATTTATTAAAATAAGGATGACGTTTCGAGCTGGCGCTCTTGGTCGGATCGTACGGTTTTTAACTGTATTTGTCTTTTTATTAGTTTATATATGAGTGGCGGTTAAATTTCATTACTCTCGGACAGAGAAGAGTAGTCCAATAGTTGGCGGTGGGAAGCGTTGAGTAGCTGTCTTACCTCTGATCTGTCAGTTCAAAATTAGGAACGGATTAGCGCGGCTAATCCACGTGTAGATTTGCGCGAAAATTCTCAGAAAACAATTTTTCCCAGCTATTCTCTTAAACTTTTTATCTTTACATAAACTTCACAGTCAATAAAACAGCATCTTAAACTTGACATCGTGGTTCATAAACAGTCGGTAAAACAGCATCTTAAACTTGACATCGTGGTTCATAAACAGTCGGTAAAACAGCATCTTAAACTTGACATCGTGGTTCATAAACAGTCAATAAAACAGCATCTTAAACTTGACATCGTGGTTCATCAACAGTCAGTAAAACACCATCTTAAACTTGACATCGTGGTTCATAAACAGTCAGTAAAACAGCATCTTAAATTTGACATCGTGATTCATAAACAGTCAGTAAATCAGCATCTTAAACTTGACATCGTGGTTCATCAACAGTCAATAAAACAGCATCTTAAACTTGACATCGTGGTTAATAAGCAGTCAATAAAACAACATCTTAAACTTGACATCGTGGTTCGTAAATAGTCACTAAAACAGCATCTTAAACTTGACATCGTGGTTCATAAACAGTCAATAAAACAGCATCTTAAACTTGACATCGTGGTTCATAAACAGTCAATAAAACAGCATCTTAAGCTCGACATCGTGGTTAATAAACAGTCGGTAAAACAGCATCTTAAACTTGACATCGTGGTTCATAAACAGTCAATAAAACAGCATCTTAAACTTGACATCGTGGTTCATAAACAGTCAATAAAACAACATCTTAAACTTGACATCGTGGTTCGTAAATAGTCACTAAAACAGCATCTTAAACTTGACATTGTGGTTCGTAAACAGTCAATAAGACAGCATCTTAAGCTTGACATCGTGGTTAATAAACAGTCAGTAAAACACCATCTTAAACTTGACATCGTGGTTCGTAAATAGTCAATAAAACACCATCTTAAACTTGACATCGTGGTTCGTAAATAGTCAATAAAACAGCATCTTAAACTTGACATCGTGGTTCATAAATTTATTTCCAACTGTCAAACAACCACACATAAATAAGTGTCGTTACTGTGGTTCCACTTTTGTGGACTAACGAATTAATAGTGTTAAGATGAAATTAAAGAAAGTTTGTAATATTGGACTGGTCAGGCTACTCAGAATAGTGTGCAAAGAATGCCAGTGCTAGGGGGGTCTGGGGGCATGACCCCCCATGAAAAAAATAGGTGTTCTGAGATTGAATTTTGTGCTAATTTTATTATAATTTATTGAAAGTGTTAATTATTTATAAGCACTTCTTTATTGTTCACAAAAATAAGTGTTCACTGGCACTTATACTCACCATAGAATGGCTAGGGCTCCGGGGGGATTCTGGGGACATGTTCCCCAGGAAAAATTTGAAAAATAAGTGTTCACTGTCACTTATACTCACCATAGCTATAAGTAAACACAAGCATGTACACTTGTAGATTGCACAAGTAATTTATTACGTACTGTTATACCGATTCATACATACTACTAGACGTCTATACATCTACCTAGTAACAAGTTTTGAAGTGTAAAAAGTTAAAGTTTTAAAAGCCCCTACAAGTTACTGTGACAAAATGTTGGTGCTGTCCGGTTTTGGCGGACCTGCTCCGGAACACTTGTAGTATTTACTTTGTTAATAGATAAATAATTAATTAATCATTTGCTGGTGATTTCAGACCTTATTACCCGTGTACGTTCATTCACGTATTATTGAACAGTTTTTTTTTCCCTTAAACCACATAAAGTGGTAATCCCCGTAACTTTTGATGTTTTTACGGTGTATTTCAAAGCAGTTAATCACGATCAACTGGAAGTGAAAAAAACAAAACAAAAACTGATTTCTTCGAGTCAAAGATTACAGGTAATGGCTTTATAACCTTATTTGTCACTGGTAAAAGCACAAGGTGATTTGCTTTCTTCTGATTGGTCGAACTTTGATTTTCATAGAAATTATTTTTCACGTTAAAATATGTGTTATGTTCTATGTTTCTCGTGTATTAAACAGTCCAGCATAACATACCCACTGGTTTCAAAGCCCCCCCCCCCCTCATTATTCACAGAGGCCCTAATGTATCAATCAAGCATCCCATTATCCCAATTTCATTAACCGGGATCCAGAGGGTGACCAGTAACACAACGTCAGATGCCAAACACTGGTTCATGGACCCTGAAAACCTACTCCTTGACCCCCCCCCCCCTGGCGCGTTTAATCATCCTTGGTATAGTGTTACATCATATAGAGGCTTGGTGCATAGGGCGCTCGAGGCGGTGCTCGACTCGCAAAATGAGGGTCGCGGGTTCGAATCCCCGTCACTGAACATTCTCGCCTATTCATCCGAGGGGGGTGTTATAATGTGATCAATCCCACTATTCATTGTTAAAAGAGTAGCCCAAGAGTTAGTGGTGGGTGTTGTTGACTAGCTGACTTCCCTCTAGTCTATCACTGTTAAATTAGGGACAACTAGCACAGAGAGCCCTCGCGTAGTTTTGCGCAAAATTCAAAATATACCAAATTAAATCATATAGATAAGGAACCCCCTATCGGTCATCTCGAGTCCACCTGCCAAATGTGGTCCTGCTAGTTCCAAAACTGTAGGATGAATTCACGGACAAACAAATAAATTCACACACACAGTGAATTAATACAGAATAGGTATCTGTACCTAGGGAATGTAGTATACAATTGTCCAATGACGTCATGCGGCTATCTTCGTTGTCGGGGTGGGAGCGCGGTGAAAAAAACAAAGTACATTAGTTATTAACGGTAAGTTAACAACAATAATCACAAGTAGAGTGTCATATTATTAAACTTCCATTGTTACTTTGATTAATTTATAGTTTTCCAATACAGACAAGTATTTTGAACATATTTAATAAATTTTTATAGGAAGTGTCTACCCGTTTCCTTTGGCTGCAGTTGTCAATAAGTTATTTGAACCAGTTTGAGCTCGTACTTTAACCCACGTGTCAACACGATAAGACTATAATCTCTCTCTCTCTCTCTAAACAGGTTATGTACGTAGTTCTGTCAATCGCACGCTATGTACATAATAAACAATGTAATTCGTGTTCTAGACAGGCGTTATCTCTGACTTAACCAACAGCGTTGAGTTGTTCAAGCTGTTGGCTTTTCTCCCTTGAATTATATTGTGTGTGCGCGCGCGCGCGTGTGGAGGGGTTGGGGCGTGGATGGAGGCTGAATGTGTAAGAAATGTGTCATTTCGTGTCCCGGGCGTGTTCTAAAATATCAGTATCACGTGGAATGAAAATATTATATGAACCACAACATAAGAAATACGACAATGTACAACTTCATTATTGAAGGGTGGATTACACAAGAAAGAACAAGATTGTTGCGTTTTGAAATGTTCTTTTAGAAGGTGTTGATTAAATAACAGTTCTGTTACATTGTTACGAAGAAAGATGTGATAATTCGTTGTTGATTAAATAACAGTTCTGTTACATTGTTACGAATAAAGATGTGATAATTAGTTGTTGATTAAATAACAGTTCTGTTACATTGTTACAAAGAAAGATGTGATAATTAGTTGTTGATTAACTAACAGTTCTGTTACATTGTTACGAATAAAGATGTGATAATTAGTTGTTGATTAAATAACAGTTCTGTTACATTAGTTGACGAAGAAGGTGTGATAATTCGTTGTTGATTAAATAACAGTTCTGTTACATTGTTACGAATAAAGTATGTGATAATTAGTTCTTACAAATAATAGGTCACTTAT
>NW_013667070.1:55710-56261 GCF_000517525.1 Limulus polyphemus
CTGCCGGACCTGCTCGGCACACATGTAGAAACCGTTTTTTGTTGTTGTTTGTATGACTGAAGTCTCTTGCACCTAAGTGAATGAAGGCGGTCGACTATATGTGTATTTTTAACATTGGTGTCTCCATGACAGTAAAACCTTACGTTTAAGGTCTTCGCCGTGTATTCCACTGTCTGTCGTGAACAGGTGAACAACATTACAACTTGTTAATCAACACAGTGCGAAAGAAGTCGTTCAAAGCACATAAAGACCATTAAACTGGTCATTAGAAAAGAACCTGTACTCTTTTCTAGTTAAACAGATTCTTCCCTTAATAGCACAGCGTGTTTCGTGGGTGTAATCTTCATCATTTTTATCATATTTCATGCATGTATTCTTCATCATTTTTATCATATTTCATGGGTGTAATCTTCATCATTTTTATCATGTTTCATGGGTGTAATCTTCATCATTTTAAACATGTTTCATGCATGTATTCTTCATCATTTTATCATGTTTCATGCATGTATTCTTCATCCTTTTAAACATGTTTCATGCATATATTCTTCATC
>NW_013667070.1:56538-59903 GCF_000517525.1 Limulus polyphemus
AAACATGTTTCATGCATGTATTCTTCATCATTTTATCATGTTTCATGCATGTATTCTTCATCATTTTAAACATGTTTCATGCATATATTCTTCATCATTTTTATCATGTTTCATGCATGTATTCTTCATCATTTTTATCATGTTTCATGCATGTATTCTTCATCATTTTTATCATGTTTCATGCATGTATTCTTCATCATTTTAAACATGTTTCATGCATGTATTCTTCATCATTTTAAACATGTTTCATGCATGTATTCTTCATAATTTTATCATGTTTCATGCATGTATTCTTCATCATTTTAAACATGTTTCATGCATGTATTCTTCATCATTTTTATCATGTTTCATGCATGTATTCTTCATCATTTTAAACATGTTTCATGCGTGTAATCTTGTAAATCAAAATTGTTGTCCAGCTGTCTTACTCAAAGATACACTAACATTTGTCTTCTCTCTTGTTTAAATCAATATTGTTGTTCAGCTGTCTTGTTAAGAAGCAATAATTTTGTCTTCTTCTGTCTAGTTTCAATCAGTATTGTTGTCCACTTGTCTTACTAAAGAGTAGTACATCATTTTGTCTTCTCCTGTCTAGTTTCAATCAATATTGTTGTCCACTTGTCTTACTAAAGAGTAGTACATCATTTTGTCATCTCCTGTCTAGTTTCAATCAATATTGTTGTCCACTTGTCTTACTAAAGAGTAGTACATCATTTTGTCTTCTGCTGTCTAGTTTCGATCAATATTGTTGTCCAGCTGTCTTACTAATGAGTAGTACATCATTTTGTATTATCCTGTCTGATTTAAATCAATATTGTTGTCCAGCTGTCTTACTAAGGAGTAGTACATCATTTAGTCTTCTCCTTTCTAGTTTAAATAAATTTTGTTGTCTAGCTGTCTTACTAAGGAGTAGCACGTCATTTTGTCTTCTCTTATCTAGTTTCAATCAGCATCGTTGTCCAGCTGTCTTAGTAAGAGTAGCACGTCATTTTGTCTTCTCTTATCTAGTTTCAATCAGCATCGTTGTCCAGCTGTCTTACTAAGGTGTAGCACGTCATTTTGTCTTCTCCTGTCTGACTTAAATCAATATTGTTGTCGAAATATTGAACTAACGAATTGTACGTCATTTTATCCAATCTTTTCAAGCTTTATATATTTATTTGATTTACTAACTAAAACTTAAAAAGATGGGATAAAAGTACGTTTATCAGGGCTTGTAAAACAGCCCACTCATGACACCGACGCTCCTTTTTTTCCTCGATTTGTTGTACAGCTTCAGCTTGTTTTTATATATTAACCGAAGTCTAACCCTAAAACATTAATAATAAAGTTAAACTCACTTACTTGTGTGCATTGTAACACTTTGTGTCTCAAAAGCTAATCCAGAAAAAGAAAATAATAACTTTATATTCGGAAATAAAAGGTTCACCCCTTCCACCCAAGTAAAAACGGTGATCTTCATAAAACTTAGAACTTTTCGAAAATGTGATACGAAAAGAAACGAAAAATTTTTTTTTTTTTTAAACAAGCAGTCCTTAAAACCGTAAATATATTTACCTTCTTTTATTACACTTTTTATGGTGAAAAAGTTTCTGAAACATATATTAACTGATGTGGGATAGGACATTTAAAACAGTAATTTTAATGTGTTTCATTGAGGAAAGTTTGATTAAGTCGTAAATCCCATTTTGACGTTTATGATGGTTTTATGTGAATTTATGAAGAAACTTTTACGAGGCTGTCGCTTTGTTCTCCCGTATGATAATCTCACGTTTGACATTTCTTTTATTTTTTTGGCAACATGCCAGTAAAGTGAGTGAAGTTAGGCTTAACAAGTTTCACCCCGGTATTAAAATGCAAATATCCAAATTGCTTGTTGAGCGTAGCGAAACTTTATTTTGGATTGAACCTAATTGGATGGCGCGCCATCCTTCGTCGAATCCTAATGAAGATCGTTGATAGAAAAAGCTTGGAAAGAGCCGATGAACGTCGCGGATCAATACCGATCGACCGCGCAGGCCCCGCCCTCATTGTGCACGTAACAAATAGATTAACTCTAAGTATACACGTATTCATAGACTCTCGCTTTTTGTAAGCGTTGCCATAGTGACCAGCCCCTCCCTTGTCCCATCGTTCTTTATCCCTCCTCGTGAACTCAGTACATCGTTAAAGGCTGAATTTCTAGTCCGGCAAAGTTGTACTGGCTATCGAGGGGACGGTCTCGTTGCCGTTGAAATACCATCAGTGGACCATCAGCGAACGCGAAGACGAGCGCTCGACTCCTCCTTTCTTCGAACGAAACGACCGTTTATTGAGTTGGAAGAGCAATTTGCTGAGTACATTTAGGTAACGCCATACACTCGCACAATGTGCTAGCTTTCCACATTAAATAACAACATTGTGCTTACCCCGTGTTATCAACGTTTCACAGAGAAACACACGTAGGAAAAATATCGTATTTGTTTTGCAGCCACGTGTGAATTCACACACTAATCTGGAGCAATGTACCGACCGGTGTTTTCACACAAAACGTCCATGGACTAGTTGATTTAAAATGGCTCATCGTGTTTAATTAGAAGGTGAAATAACTAAATCTATAGCAGCTAACGTCAACTATCTGGGACTGCCTTTTTTATTCACACACACACACACACACACACAGTTGGGTTTTATATACCTTAACATGAAGGTTCCTGGTTTGGCTGCTATTAACGAAACTGTGTTGTTTTGAACAATGGTAAATTAGTTGGATCTTGTTGGTTTAAACAGTGGATTTGTTAGTCAGACCTTATTGGTTTAAACGGTGGTTTTGTTAGTCAGACGCTTATTGGTTTAAACAGTGGATATGTTAGTCAGACCTTATTGGTTTAAACAGTGGATTTGTTAGTCAGACCTTATTGGTTTAAACAGTGGATATGTTAGTCAGACCTTATTGATATAAACGGTGGTTTTGTTAGTCAGACGCCTATTGGTTTAAACGGTGGTTTTGTTAGTCAGACGCTTATTGGTTTAAACAGTGGATATGTTAGTCAGACGCTTATTGGTTTAAACAGTGGATATGTTAGTCAGATCTTATTGGTTTAAACAGTGGATATGTTAGTCAGATCTTATTGATTTAAACGGTGGTTTTGTTAGTCAGACGCTTATTGGTTTAAACAGTGGATATGTTAGTCAGATCTTATTGGTTTAAACAGTGTATTTTGTTAGTCAGACGTTTATTGGTTTAACCAGTGGATATGTTAGTCAGATCTTATTGGTTTAAACAGTGTATTTGTTAGTCAGACCTTATTGGTTTAAACAGTGGATATGTTAGTCAGATCTTATTGATTTAAACGGTGGTTTTGTTAGTCAGATCTTATTGGTTT
>NW_013667070.1:60903-65917 GCF_000517525.1 Limulus polyphemus
AAACGGTGGTTTTGTTGATCAAACTTTATTGGTTTAATCGGTGGATTTGTTAATCAGAAGTTTATTGGTTTAATCGGTGGATTTGTTAATCAGAAGTTTATTGGTTTAATCGGTGGATTTGTTAATCAAACTTTATTGGTTTAATCGGTGGATTTGTTGATCAAACTTTATTGGTTTAAACGGTGGATTTGTTGATCAGAAGTGAAATTAGAATTAATCTAACAAGTGAAACTTGATGATGAGGTTGAGATGTCATTAATTTAACAAGTGAAACTTGATGATGAGGTTGAGATGTCATTAATCTAACAAGTGAAACTTGATGATGAGGTTGAGATGTCATTAATCTTACAAGTGAAACTCGATGATGAGGTTGAGATGTCATTAATTTAACAAGTGAAACTTGATGATGAGGTTGAGATGTCATTAATTTAATAAGTGAAACTCGATGATGAGGTTGAGATGTCATTAATCTAACAAGTGAAACTTGATGATGAGGTTGAGATGTCATTAGTTTAACAAGTGAAACTCGATGATGGGGTTGAGATGTCATTAATCTAACAAGTGAAACTCGATGATGAAGTTGAGATGTCATTAATTTAACAAGTGAAACACGATGATGAGGTTGAGATGTCATTAATTTAACAAGTGAAACTTGATGATGAGGTTGAGATGTCATTAATTTAACAAGTGAAACTTGATGATGAGGTTGAGATGTCATTAATCTAACAAGTGAAACTTGATGATGAGGTTGAGATGTCAGTAATCTAACAAGTGAAACTCGATGATGAGATTGAGATGTCATTAATCTAACAAGTGAAACTGGATGATGAGGTTGAGATGTCATTAGTCTAACAAGTGAAACTCGATGATGAGGTTGAGATGTCATTAATTTAACAAGTGAAACTTGATGATGAGGTGGAGATGTCATTAATTTAACAAGTGAAACTTGATGATGAGGTTGAGATGTCATTAATTTAACAAGTGAAACTCGATGATGAGGTTGAGATGTCATTAATCTAACAAGTGAAACTTGATGATGAGATTGAGATGTCATTAATCTAACAAGTGAAACTCGATGATGAGGTTGAGATGTCATTAATCTAACAAGTGAAACTTGATGATGAGGTTTTTTTTGTTTGTTTCGATATTAAACTGTTGTTGTTTTTCTCTATTTAAATTGAAATAAGATGTTTGGTATTTTCTATTTAAGTAGCACTTTATAGACCAGATTAGAGAACACTAGCCATCAGGTATGGCCATCCCTAACTTTCAACTCCTGACAAGAGCTTTATTGGGCTTCGAATCAAGTGACGGGATTGACTGTAATTCTTATAACCTATTCGCAGCTAAAAGCCAGACACGTCGACCATGAGTTAACGCCTTACAGGAATGGCCTGATGTTTAGAAAGCTCGACTCGCAACCTGCAGGCCGTGGGTTCGAATCCCATCATCGAACATGCTCATTCTTTCAGCGGTAGGAGGTCGTTATAATTTGACGGTTAATCCCGTTATTCGAATAAGGAAGCCCGATGGCCTAACACGATGGCCAAATAAGGAACGACTAGCGCAGATAGCCCTCGAAAAACTTTGCGCGAACTTCAACAAAGAAACGTCTGGTTCTCGAATATATTTGATATATATATATATTTATTCAGAAAAGTTACTCTCAACTGTATTGCTCTACTTCATTTACATAGCATATATTTATGTTTCCTGTGTCCCCTCCCCTTCCTCCACCCGGTGGCTTAGCGGTAGATTTACGGGCTTATAATGCTAAAATTCGGGGCTCGATTCCCCACGGTAGACACATCAAATAGCCGGTAGTAGTTTTGCTCTTTAAAAAACAACAACAACACAAACATACATTCATTAACTTTAAAAAACAACAACAACACAAACAATACATTCATTAACTTTAAAAAACAACAACAACACAAACATACATTCATTAACTTTAAAAAACAACAACAACACAAACATACATTCATTAACTTTAAAAAACAACAACAACACAAACATACATTCATTAACGTTAAAAAACAACAACAACACAAACATACATTCATTAACTTTAAAAAACAACAACAACAACAACACAAACATACATTCATTAACTTTAAAAAACAACAACAACACAAACATTCATTAACTTTAAAAAACAACAACAACAACAACACAAACATACATTCATTAACTTTAAAAAACAACAACATCACAAACATACATTCATTAATAATTATACTTAGTATTCCGAAAATTGTTTAATTTCGAAGGCTAAGTTCAAGGGAGGTCCAGTTCAATGTACACTTTGATCAACGTGTGTTATTGGGTTATGTTAGTTTCGGAGAATTCCACTCCTCATCAGTAAACCTGAACCCAAGTTAGCTAAACTACGCTCATTAGTTGAAGAATTTGAACAAAGATTAAAACCACTAGTTATCACTTCAACTTTCTCCACAGTTATATGCGCTTTAGTTTGATTACTTACAGTTTGTTTATGCAGGAATGTATAGACTTTTGTTGGTCTGTGTTTTGTTTTCTTGTAGCTTAACAGATGGCGCTAAGAGTCAGTCAAATACTGTTAGTAAAAAGTTCACTTTCAATATTTATTTCTATATTTTCGAGTTAACTTATCATGAATGTATTGGTATTACCACATGTCAGATATGTAATATCTGCTCTTTTATCTAATTTTTATTTTATTTTTAATTAAATTTTATTTAATCATTAAAGCATAATTGGTTAATTGTTTCTAAGGCACCTTAACCTTTTTTGTCTCCTGTTCAAACTTAGTTTTCTTATCAGTTAATAGATGGAGCCACAAAACAGTTGTACGTGTTATGGTTAAAAATACATAGTAATTTGCTATCACTTTTACAATCTTTACTAATTTTATGTTCCCATTTTCTGTTCTTATAAGATAAGTAGCGCTACCACCTCGATGAGCATGTTTAACAACAACAAGAAAAACTTTTAGTAAGAACGTGACGTCAGTTAGTATAAAAATATATAATCGTTCATCTCTAAATCCAGGTTTCGACCTTTTGTTTTTGGTGGACTACATTGGAAGAAATGCGAGAATCGAAACCATAAAACGTTACTCGGACTTTAAGCTGTGAGAGCGTTATAAGAATGACAGTCTGTTAGCAAGATAATAAAAAGCTATTAGAAGTCCACAAAACTTCACAAGCTCCCACCCACACAGCTGCCCCCCAGTGGCACAGCGGCTTGTATGCGGACTTACAACGCTAGAATCCGGGTTTCGATATCCGTGGTGGGCAGAGCACAGAAAGCCCATTGTTTTACTATTGTAAAACATTATCAGTCATACCACAATTGGAATATATAAATACTATTGTAAAACATTATCAGTCATACCACAATTGGAATATATAAATACTATTGTAAAACATTATCAGCCATACCACAATTAGAATATATAAATACTATTGTAAAACATTATCAGTCATACCACAATTGGAATATATAAATACTATTGTAAAACATTATCAGCCATACCACAATTAGAATATATAAATACTATTGTAAAACATTATCAGCCATACCACAATTAGAATATATAAATACTATTGTAAAACATTATCAGTCATACCACAATTAGAATATATAATTACTATTGTAAAACATTATGAGCCATACCACAATTAGAATATATAAATACTATTGTAAAACATTATCAGTCATACCACAATTAGAATATATAATTACTATTGTAAAACATTATCAGTCATACCACAATTGGAATATATAAACCTGCTATTATAAACTAATGTATCACACCACAACTGGAATATGTATTTTCTTTAATAAGATAATATCAGTTACACCAAATTTGGAATATATAATTTCTATTGTAAAACAATATAAGTCATTCTAAAATTGGAGGTTACCCGCTTTTCCAGTGTATCCTTTGGGTCTGAAGTTACCTGATGGGAGGTTACCCTCTGTTCCAGAGTATCTTCAATGCCTGTAGTCACCTGATGGGAGGTTAAACGCTGTTCCAGTGTATCCTCTGGGTCTGAAGTCACTTGATGGTAGGTTACCCGCTGTTCTGGTGTATCCTCTGGGTCTGAAGTTACCTGATGGGAGGTTACCCTCTGTTCCAGAGTATCTTCAATGCCTGTAGTCACCTGATGGGAGGTTAAACGCTGTTCCAGTGTATCCTCTGGGTCTGAAGTCACCTGATGGGAGATTAGACGCTGTTCCAGAGTATCTTCAATGTCTGGAGTCATCTGATGGGAGGCTATTCGCCTCCCAAAAACATTCAAGCATAATCGATCAGATTGAAAGCCATTCACCAAGAAGGTCACTCCATTAATTTATTCTGTTTCTGAAGTCCGCCATTTTTATCCCAAAACCATGAACTTAATAATGTCAGATGTTATAGCTGTTACCGGTTAAGATTACCTCTACCACTTAGTTGATCCCTCAACCCTTAACAACCAGCAAATTTGCTTTGCGGTGCTACCAACCCATCATACAACTGTGAAAACATAAAAGTTGCTGGCTTGTTCTTTGTTTCTGATTGGCACGGTTAGAAATTGTGTCGTCACAATAATAGGTTAATTAATTTTCCGTTCACCTAGCGTAAACTCTCTTACAGTAAAATTCATTGTGGTTTTAGCAGTTATACAAGTCAGTGAGTTATACAAGACTGTTCCTGTTTGATGTTTATTTAGTATTCAGTTACTTTTCAGTTTCAACTTAATTTCATCGAGTGCTCCGTTCCTTCTTTGCTATTTGTCAACCCAACTCTGCTGTTCGTTCTGTTTTATTTTAGATTTCACAAAGAAAACTCGCCAACTGATGAAATGCTGTGCACTGGGGTATTTCCAGAAGTTTCTATTCTTTCTCCAGTATCCAGAGTTCTCGGGTATTACCAGAAACTTACATTATTTTCTCTAAATCATGATCTCAAGGGTATTTCCAGAAGTTTCATTCTTTCTCCAGTATCCTGATCTGCTTGGTATTTCCAAAAGTTTTTGTTTTTCCA
>NW_013667070.1:66551-75454 GCF_000517525.1 Limulus polyphemus
TATATATATATATATATATATATATATATATATATATGTATATATATTATGTGTCGCCATCTAGTGTAGATTTTATTAGTTGGTCGATTGTGTGTGTTTATATTTATGTCGTGTTTATATATAATTTATCGCCATCTAGTGTAGATTTTATTAGTTGGTAAGTGTTAATAAAGAATTATTTTCGCTGGTAATTATTACTTACGAGAATGAACAATACGTGACTCGGTGAATTTTTCTAAAGCGTGCCTTTTCTTAAGACTGGAATTTAGTATATAGAATGCAAGTAATGAAGAAATCTATCTTGGAATTACTTTGGGTATATAAGACACTATAAGTGCGCTACAATGGGTGGCCCTTATCTCCTGATCTTTAGAAAGAATAGACTTGCGAGATACTTGAGAAATATTTATTGACATGAATACTTTAGAAGGTGTTGCTGCGAATCGCAAAATACCCCTTTTATATATTTTGGTAGGCCTAATGAAATACCCCTTTTATATATTTTGGTAAGCCTAATGAAATACCCCTTTTATATATTTTGGTAAGCCTAATGAAATACCCCTTTATATATTTTGGTAAGCCTAATGAAATACCCCTTTTATATATTTTGGTAGGCCTAATGAAATACCCCTTTTATATATTTTGGTAAGCCTAATGAAATACCCCTTTTATATATTTTGGTAAGCCTAATGAAATACCCCTTTTATATATTTTGGTAAGCCTAATGAAATACCCCTTTTATATATTTTTTGGTAAGCCTAATGATTTTCAGGTGATCTATGCAAATTAAAAGAAATATATTCTAAAAATACACTAGTGACAGCAAAGGAGAATATGTTGTCATATATCAACAACACTCTATCTGTTATACCAAATGCCTAAAAAAACTTTCACCCAGTTCCAGAGCTTATCAGGCCGGTTGAAATACGTAGACATAATAGTAATATATATATATATCATCAATTTTCAAGAACAAGAACAACCGTTAGGGTGTGAGCCAGATTAAGCAAATGAATTATGATTATTATTTATGTTATTTCAATTCATTTGCAAATGGGATTTTTTTTAGATACGAATTAATAACACAACACTATTTATTTTATTTCATTTAAAACTATTTCTTTATTCTATTTTATTAATCATTTTAATTAAATACACGCCAACAGGAACAAACTACTTCGGTAATTGCAAAAAAACCATGAGTTAAAGCAAAGTAAAATATATTATAATATGTAAATTACGATACACCTTCTATATCCAGTGCCAACGAGGCCTTTCGGTCAATACTGGGTCTCATCAGGCCGGCGGGGACACAACAAACATAGTAGTGATATAGGTTCTTTCGTTAATATATTTCTGCATGAAAAGTAAATTACAAATCAGAATTGATATGTTAATCATCTTTCAGGATTCATGAACTAAGATGATTACTTTATTTTTCACACAATAAATTATATAATCAAATTAATCTACACAAGCAAGAAAGAATAGTGACAAATTAATAAAACACGAAATGAAATATAACATTGACAAATATTGATAGCACAGCTCTTTATGACTTTTAAAACGTTTTTATTCCTTCTATGTTTGCCTGGATATTTACTATTCAAAAGTTTATGAAGGTGTCTGTTTTATATAATATGTATGTACTTTTCATTAGTCTTAAGATACTTTTAAAATGTATTCTGGAATTAGTGTCAAAAAAAAAAAAGTATCAATGAAGGCACCTGCATATAGTATGTATGAAAATTAAATTATATGATAGTAGTGCCTTAATTTTGATATTAGCACCATTAAATGGCACTGGTGGTTTGACGCAATATAAAACGCAGTTTTCATTTAGAAAAAAAAAAGTCAAAGTTATATTTGTATCTCACTTCTATTTTTAGCTTAGCTACATTGCTATATCACTTTCAAATGAACTTTTTTAATTAACATATATATATATATATATATATTACTTTTTC
Source organism: Limulus polyphemus (assembly GCF_000517525.1). Classification (NCBI taxonomy): domain Eukaryota; kingdom Metazoa; phylum Arthropoda; class Merostomata; order Xiphosura; family Limulidae; genus Limulus; species Limulus polyphemus. The sequence goes on from NW_013667070.1 coordinate 68,519, forward strand.
GAAAGGTTAAACTGTAATGTAAAGAGTTAAGCTGAATTATCATGTGAACAGGATTAATGAAATTCAAATATAAAATTAATAGTTTATATTAAAAACAAAAGATGGCGCGCTGACTCATTTTGTCAACTCGATCAGTTCTTTTTCTTTTGTTTGGTTGAAATTAAGCACAAAGCTACACAATGGGCTATCTGTGCTCTGCCCACCATGGGTATCGGAACCCAGTTTCTAGCGTTGTAAATCCGCAGACAAACCGCTGTGCCACTGGGGGGGGGGGCTCATCTTTCTCTTAATGAATATAGAATGTCTAAACAAAACCTCATAATATTTCTTGCAATTGAAATACCATTAAATTTATGAGTAAACGTCCAAATAATAACAACTCTCTTCCAAAATCACTATAATACTGAAAATGTTACTCGTGCGTTTAAAAACGTATTAGTCCGAACATTATTCTAAGAAAATCTAGTTTAAGAACACTGTTTTGTTTAAAGAATGTCATTAATAGATCTCTTCCCTAAAGATGGCGCTAAACGATTACTCTCTAATTATATTTTTGTGCATCAGTAAATAGTTGAACTTAAATATTGATTCTACATTTTTATAACTTACAAACATAATTCAATCAAAGTCTTTTAAAAATAAAATATTCAGGTTTAAATTTAAATCATTATTTTCTTACATTTTAATATGCTTAATTTGTCTGAACAGGTTCGCTACCTTAACATTCTGTTTAACGATAATGACACGTTTCCGTGTGTCGTACAAATAAACTCACTTGCCTAGAAGAATGATTATCTCAAACGTATCCATTACTGGGCAATTAGTAAAGCTCCCTGTTCTAAATAATAGGTCTTGAAGTTGTATTTAAAGACACTGACAGAAATTGGAGTATGGTCTGTTTTAAAATGTTACAAACGGCAAAAAATTACAATATTTAGCTCTACGTAATATTTAATTAGTGTCTATGTCAAATTTAATAAATCTGGAAACATCGTCATCTTTAAGAAACCTAGACTTTCTGACGTTGTATTTTTACCATGAACCAGTTTTTGTTTAAAGTAGATAACCGTGTTAAAAGATATGTTAAAAACCTCCTTCAAAGTTAAACTCCGGCAATTATATGGATATAGTGGTTTTATATGTATGATGGGTGAAATGATATATTAAATAAAGACATAAAATAGTGACTTACGAAATTGAAGTTAATAATAAAACAAAGTGTACAAAATGATAACACTCGTAGCAAAATATTATAATGATAAATGTGTTGCTAGAATGTAGAAAATTTATTTTTCTGGAAGCGCAAGTGATATATCAACAATTACAATTATAAATTTAAAGAAATATTGAATTAAAAACAAAATTAAATTAAATATGTGTACGAGGAATTAACACATAAATTGAAATTTAATAAAACATATAGAATTTAGAATTAGAGATAAAAACACAGGTTTTTATTGTAAAATCAAACCCTTTGCGGCAAGCTTCTACGCAATAAAACACAAGAAAAACCTGATTATGAATTAAAACAAAACAATAATAACAACGAAATATTAATAGCGCTAGAATTACTAAAAAAAAAGAAGTTTCTTATACTCCATTGGCACATTAAATGTTATTTGCTATTCTTTTTTTTTGCGTACTAAATGTTTAAATTTATTTTATAATTACATTTAGTAGACAGAATTACTCTTTAATTGGGTTTTAAAAACGAAATTTACCGTACCGTTGAAAGTATTTGACACTTAAATACCAAGGTACAGGAAAGATTAACGTCATGTTTAATTAGATTCAACCTAATTACTACATATTTTATATATTAATCTCGATCGCAAGTCCAATCAAAACAAACTTTAAAAACGATATAATTTTTATTACGTGTTTTGAATTACACCATCCAATACTTACGAAGTGTAGGCCTATTGATAAAAGAAAATTACCCATTAACAATATCAAAGCGTATAATGAAGAAAAGTGATCTAAAAACTGTTTTCTTTTTGTTTTTACTTCAAAGATACACAATTAGTTATCTATTCTCTGAGGAAAATCGAACTCCGGATTTTATCGAATTTGTCCCGTTTGATTTTGGCAATAAACAATTTTTGAAGGATGGACAGAGATATGCGAGCAAGAAAATATACAGAAATTACAAATAGATTGCTAATTCATAAGTTACTCAAACGATAATCGTGCTTTTACGATTACTCAACCACACGTGTTTGTTACTGTGTTTATTTTGTGTGTTCGTTCATAGTATTTCTTTTGTAAAGTAGCCATAATACATAATTGAAATTTTTGCTAATAAAGTGCGGGCAGAATTAATCTACTAATCACCGAAATTAACAACTTATGTCATTTAAGAGAGTAAATTTTGATGTTTTAATATGTTGCAGTATTTTACTGAAAATATCTTATGTAATTTGTTTAATTACATGCTTGAGTAGCCTCATATACAATACGTTGCTTAAAAGCAATTTATAAAACGTGAATATTCAAAACGAAGTCGTTGATCACAAATATTCATATCGATATAAGCACTCAGCAGAAGCGGGACACTTCGTACAACTTGCGGCCAAAATGTTATCTAAGAGGCCGACGTTCCTTAAAGTACTCGTACAAGGAACAAGTTTTTCTGTCACGAGCCTGAAACTTATGTACAGGCATATTGGTAATATAACATGCAGAGGCGTTTTGTGCAGAATGCCTTAGACGCCTCACTTATCAGCAAACATGAATGAGTTCGCAGAGTTGGAGGTTTTAGAAAGTAGTTCTTAAACTTACTAATAAACTGTTTCCTTTAATACTTGTAACCTTTGCAAGTTAAAAGTAGATTTAAAAATCAAAGTAATTGTCAAACAACTTTTCACATATCTCTTTTGATCAATTCTAAATTTGTGACAAAACAAGAATGCTATGCGGAAGGATATCCTTTTTTTTTTCGTTTCTGATGGTTCCCGCTTTAGAAGTGTGCATAGAATAATTGTGTATATTATATATATCAGTGATAAGGCCACGTTGGTATAAACCTTACTTTAACATATAGTCAACTTTCTTGACTCAAAACACGTGTTCTCCCAAATGTCAACAAGGTCCACCATGATATTTAGTTGTTCTAATGTAACGTAATTTTAAGAATGTGACGATGTTTAAGTATAGGGTGGTGGCTTAGCACAGCAGTATGGCAGCGCGTGCACAATCTGTTGTGAACTGTACGGAACAAAAAAGGCCTGACAACGTCGACTATTCAGCCCGAAATGGAAGTACGGATTTTAAATGCGGAACGTCAGATGAACGTTGTATTGAAGAGGTCAGTGGAAATGGAATAAATAATAATGTCAAATCAACAAATATCAATAACATTGGGAACCAAAACAGAGAGATGATAATGGAAAGCTACCAAGATGGAACTGGTACTGAAATGTCCACCGGTAGACCTAGGCCTGGGAGTGGTAATGGAAATCATGAACAGCTTTCTTTTCCAGCAAATCTTGAAAGGCACCGTATGAATTTCGAATGTCATGGTTTGAATCAGAATTCTAGAAATACCATTGCAACTAGTGACGAATTCAGAAGTGTACAAGAAAATACTAACTCTGTTTCACTCGTTGGATATAATGCCAGTGGAGTGTACACTACGGACCGTGGCAGCTACTTGCAGGAACAACATGGCGGATCGGGTATGTCGGGGAACATTAATGTTAGTGATGTTATGAGTGGAAACACGCAGCAGAATAAAATATATTCACAATATAATCCAGCACAGGGTAGGTTTCCCCAACTGCAGAGGGTTAACATGGGCCCTCCCCAAAGACCAGGAAATGCCTCGATGATGGTAAGTTATGGAAATAACTCATTACCTCAAGTTCAACAGCAGCAACAACGTTTTCTGTCAGGTCAAAGCATAAGTCAACAGGGTGGACCAACTCCTACACTAAACCAGCTTTTACAAGCTCCAAATACCTTTCAGAGATATCAGAATAATTTTGGGGACTATAACTCTGTCAATACAATGACAAAAGGGCTACCTGTTGATGTTAACAGCTCAAACTCACCTCAATTTGTTGGCAATAACCGAAGTAATGTGATTCCTCAAGCTCAAGGGTGGGGAAGTGTTAGAAGTCCAAACCCATACCATGCTCAGATGTCAAATACAACTTATAGAAACCAGGTAACTGCCATTTAGTGTGATTAAATTTTATATTAATGGTTTTAGTAATTATGGCATGATCTGTTTTTAATTCTAACTTATGCAACATTTGGGGGTCATACAACAAGTTTCTTATGGTAAAATAGGTTATATAATAACGTAAATGTATTGTTGTTTAGGCCTAACTTCTAATTTACTGTGGCTTTTGTTAAAGATTCGAGTAAGTCATTATAGACCTACTAGTAGCCGAAAATACAGACTTGGAGTCTGCTTTAATGACTGTTTTTATTTATTTGTAGCTTAATACCCATATAATAGAAGACGTCTTTAATTCTTTTGACATCAAAAATTTCATGAGTTATCCTCTTGGCCTTGTATGGTTGACATGGTAATAAAATTATATATATTTAAGATTTGATTTCGTATAAGGTTTTTACCAGTGTGTAGACTGTATCATATGTGAAAATAGATGGCTTGTACAGCCTACCACATAAACCTGACTAGTTACGTGCACTCCAAAAGAAAATAAGTTCTTTTATCAGAATAAAAATGTAACTTGAAGTGGTTATTTGTTATTAGTGTGTCAGTTATACAAGTCCGAGTGTAGTTTCTGGGAGCATTTCGACAAGAGGGAAACCTGTATTTAGCATTTCGATGCTAGGCTTCATTGTTCAAGTCTGGTAAATAAAAATGATTGGCAAAAGCAGGTCTAGAGCCTGAATTTTGGGCTTGGCTTACTCGTTAAAAGTTTTGTTTATATTACTGCACAGTTGATATATTTTAAGTTGGAAATGTTCTGAATTTTCTGACTATTTATTGTTCAAAAGTTATTTTCTTTAATTGATTGTTGGGTAGTAACTTTGTGTTAACTCAAGAATTGACTTATTCATTCGAACTATGACTTCTATGATCCAATTGGTAGTAAGTTCTTATGTAAGGCCAGTCGTCCTGCCCAAAATAACATAACAATATTTAGGGACAACAAGGGACCTGTTGGTCCATCCAGGCTGTCCCATCCATTAAAGTAAACTAAAATTAGTAAAAGACAACAAAAACTTTCAAAGCCAGTCATTATTATTCATACATATATATCAAACCTCTTAAACTCGCTTAAATTTACTGCCTCCACCACATCTGAAGGAAACCCCTTCCAAAGATCAACTACCCTCTGAGAAAAATAAAACTATCTTAGCTGAAGATGACTCCTACCTTGCCAAAATTTATATTTGTATCCCCTAGTCCTACTATTCTCACCGTTATATATAAAAAAAGATATCAACACTATCAATTCCCTTTACGATCTTAAATAGCTTAATCAGATCCCCTCTAACCCTTCTTTTTTCAAGAGAAAACAATCTGAGAGATTTCAACCTCTCCTCGTATGACAACCCCTCCATTCTAGTAACCCTTCTCTGAACCTTTTCCAACAAGTCAATGTCTTTTCTAAGGTAAGGGGCCCAAGACTGAACACAATACTCCAAATGTGGCCTAACCACTGACCTATACAATGAAATTATAACCTCTTTAGACTTGTATTCAATATTTCTGTAGATACAACCTAAAATACTATTTGCCCTACCACTAACAACAGTACACTGAGTGAATGGTTTTTAGAGACTGATCATCCATTACACCATGATCCCTTTCTTTCATGACACTGTTATTATACTTATAATTCAAATTATGATAACCCACTTTCTTTATCTTATATTTATCATAATTAAAACCCATCTGCCATTTATTCGCCCAACTCACTAAATGATCTCAATCCTTCAGTAAATCAGCAGCATCCTCTTCCCAGCCAGCAACTCCCAAGACCTTAATATCATCAGCAAACTTAAGTGGATTATTGATCATTGATGTAAATCAAAAAGAGAAAAGGTCCTAAGACTGAGCCCTGAGGTACCTCACTTGTGACATTACTCCAGTTAGACTGAACCCCGTTTATAACAACCCTCTGCTTTCTTCCGTCCAGCTACTCTTCTGTCCGATTAATCAACTTATTCTCTCAGCCTTTACTATCTTTAGCCGATCAAAATATGAATATATTACCACTATTAGTACGTATATCATCACGAAATAACTCATACCACTAGTTTGTAATTAACAGAAAAGTAGTTTTGACTACACTCGGCTTTTAATAGCTTATATTTATTAATCCAGATACCAAAATCCTTCTTCCCAAAGTTATCACTTCACCACTGAGACTTCAAACATTTAACTCCTTCATCAAGTTATTACCAGTGCAAAAATCAACCCCAGAAGTTTTACTTTGAACATGCAAATAGCCCTGGAAGCCCAAGATAAATACAAGGAATATTGCTCCAATTGTTCTTTTCTTAATCCTAACAAGTATTAAAACCCTTATTTTATCTTGATCCTAACAAATATTATTAAAACCCTTATTTTATCTTAATCCTAACAAGTATTAAAACCTTATTTTATCTTAATCCTAACAAGTATTAAAACCCTTATTTTATCTTAATCCTAACAAGTATTAAAACCCTTATTTTATCTTAATCCTAACAAGTATTAAAACCCTTATTTTATCTTAATCCTAACAAGTATTAAAACCCTTATTTTATCTTAATCCTAACAAATATTATTAAAACCCTTATTTTATCTTAATCCTAACAAATATTAAAACCCTTATTTTATCTTAATCCTAACAAGTATTAAAACCCTTATTTTATCTTAATCCTAACAAGTATTAGTAAAACCCTTATTTTATCTTAATCCTAACAAGTATTAAAACCCTTATTTTATCTTAATCCTAACAAGTATTAGTA
>NW_013667070.1:76460-85131 GCF_000517525.1 Limulus polyphemus
AAATCCTAAAAAGTATTAAAACCCTTATTTTATCTTAATCCTAACAAGTATTAAAACCCTTATTTTATCTTAATCCTAACAAGTATTAAAACCCTTAAAACAACCAAATTTATTGATAACCATCAGAATATTGGACATATTTAGGGATATGGAAATGTAGCTCAATTGTGCGAGAGATCCATCCCAGTTGCATGGGCCTTCTCGGCTTTGGTAAGATTCACTGGCTATTTGAGCATTGGCATACAGAAAACATGTATTTAGTTTTAATATGATAATAATAATGGACCAATAGACAGTTTTTTTTATTGATGTTTCTTGACAGTATATGATAAGATCTGAATATAACATCTGTACTGTGTTCTGTCATAGTTCCATGTCTCTAAATATTTCAATATTTTCTATATACATTATTTTAAAGTCACTAGTCTTTTATGTTTCTGATTATTTGCTAAAATAAATTGACTTGTTACTAATTGGTGAGACTCTTCCAGAAAACAACAACAAATGTTTAAGCCTCTCTTCATAATTTAATTTTTTTAGCCACACACTAAATTAAAAGAATTTCAAAATTGTCATTTCAAAATCTCAGTTTTGAATAAACTATAAAATGTTACTTTTTTCCTGGAAATGTTCACAAAAACAGAAAATAATATAAATTAGCTTTTTTTAATCCGATGGATGATAACCAAGTTTCTAATAGATTGATTTCATAAAAACAGATATGTATTCATTATGTAAGCACGTGAGTCAGTTCAAGAGTTTAGTAAAGGATGTTTTTTTTTTTTTTTTACAAAATTAAAATTGTGAAGATCAATGTGGAAGGGCTGTCTCGTATTCAAAAACAATCTAGCATAGAGGCTGAAATTGATATAATACATCTGCTTGCAAATACTGTGATGTACACAAATATTTTTCTTGTTAAGTCAGCTCTTGTAGTTTATAAAAAATGTATTTATTCTTACTTGGGTAGATTTTTATTATTGTTATTTTTTTTCTTTTTGCTAAATTCAAGAAGTTATATTTTACTGTATATTTATGCGTTTGTTTCTGGAGTTTCAACTGTATATTGATGGTTTGTTTCTGGAGTTTCAACTGGATGTTGATGCGTTTGTTTCTGGAGTTTCAGCTGTATATTGATGCATTTGTTTCTGGAGTTTCAGCTGTATATTGATGCGTTTGTTTCTGGGATTTCCACTGGATATTGATGCATTTGTTTCATGAGTTTGAACTGGATGTTGATGGGTTTGTTTCTGGGATTTCAACTGGATATTGATGCGTTTGTTTCTTAAGTTTGAACTGGATGTTGATGCGTTTGTTTCTGGAGTTTGAACTGGATGTTGGTGTGTTTGTTTCTGGAGTTTGAACAGGATGTTGGTGCATTTGTTTCTGGAGTTTGAACTGGATGTTGATGCGTTTGTTTCTGGAGTTTCAACTGTATGTTGATGCGTTTGTTTCTGGAGTTTCAACTGTATGTTGATGCGTTTGTTTCTGGAGTTTCAACTGGATATTGATGCATTTGTTTCTGGAGTTTCAACTGGATATTGATGCATTTGTTTCTGGAGTTTCAACTGGATATTGATGCATTTGTTTTGGAGTTTCAAGAGGTCATTTGGTTTGTCTGTATTGTACACTGCATGTCAATCTTCTTCACAGCATACTGTTGGCTATTTTGGGACAGCTGTGTTTATTTTTGGATGAGTGCGCCCAGAATAGTGGTGATTTTTATTCTAATTTCCTCTGTTCGTCAAGAGTATAGTGGCTCAAATGATAAAAATTAAAGGTCATGACGTTTTTTATTTCCTACAGTTAAATTTTTTTTACTGAAGTCATAGACTGGTACAAGCATAACTTGGAAAAACTAATTGTTTTCAAGATTTGACATTATCGCACATATTCTTGTTTAGCTTTATAAAAGTTGCTGGAAATCATTGAAAACTTAATTGAAACCTTTTTATAATACAAATATAAGATATTGTGAAAGAATTTGCAGATTTAATTTGTATATTAATTCTAGACATTTCAATTTCTTGTCATAAGTGTTAAGATCTTGAAGGTAATCGTAATCTGAGACGTAAACCTTTTAAACAAAGATCATGTTTATTTTTCGCGAGTATTAACAGATATTTATGTGTATATTTTATAAATTTATGTTGAATTAATTATACCCAGTTTTTGTATGTTCAGAAAATGTGCGTACACCTTATTGTCTAAATGTGCATGTGCTCGCACTTCAACGGATGTAAATATACTTTAGTAGACATTTTGCATAACAATATATTAAAAACTTATTAAAGTTTTTAAAAATGTCTAAAGTTAGTTTGTAGAATAACATTATGTGTTTGTTTATTGATAGTCTTGAGTACATAAAGTTTAGCTCTAACTAAACTAAAGCAAAAAACTTGCACAAGTTACAGTGTTATCTCTTTATCGCATATAGGCCGTACTTAATAAAAGGCTTAACTAAAGCATAAGACAAGTGGACTTGCAGATTTTGGTGTCTGCGATTAGAATTCTTGTGTTTTATTCTAGAAATCCTATATATAAAGAAGTACTGTTGTAGTAAAGATATTAATTTGATGCCAAATGTTTTGCAGGTTTCTGCTAGATATTCTATATGTTTTGGTGGTGGTATAACAAGCTGAATTACAAATGTTGCTAGCAATTTTGGTATAAAGAAGATACCTTGGTGATAGACTTCCATCAAACAGCAGTTAAATTATAGCCATAATTTTCTCCACGTCATTTTTTCTTATAGCTCATTTTGTATCCTTTCAGACAAGTTTTGAGAGTTTGAGTTTATTTTGAATTCCACTGCCACCCATATTGGCTATTCATGATTTAGTCATATGTGTGACTTAGTACCAGCTTTTTTTATGGAGGATGGAGACCCAGGTGTCTTCCCTCTTTCCCCTACGGGACTTACTGATGTATACACCTCAGGTGTTGTCCTGTCTTGTACTGTTGTGGTATCTTTTGATGGAGGATAAAGAACCCAGTCTCTCACTCTTCCCCTTCTGGACTCACTGATGATGGCATCTTTTGATGGTGGATAAAAATCCAGGTCTCTTCCCCTTCTAGACTCTCTGATGTATATACATCTCAGGTGTTGTTCTGTTGTGGCATCTTTCGATGGTAGATAAACATCCAGGTCTCTTCCCCTTCTAGCCTCTCTGATGTATAAATCTCAGGTGTTGTTCTGTTGTGGCATCTTTTGATGGTGGATAAGATCCAGGTCTCTTCCCCTTCTAGACTCACTGATGTATACATCTCAGGTGTTGTTCTGTTGTGGCATCTTTTGATGGTGGAATAAGATTCAGGTCTCTTTCCCTTCTAGACTCACTGATGTGTACACCTCAAGTGTTGTTCTGTTGTGGCATCTTGCGATGGTGGATAAAGATTCAGGTCTCTTCCCCTTCTAGACTCACTGATGTATACATCTCGGCTGTTGTTCTGTTGTGGCATCTTTTGATGGTGGATTAAGATCCAGGTCTCTTCCCCTTCTAGACTCACTGATGTATACATCTCGGGTGTTGTTCTGTTGTGGCATCTCTCGATGGTGGATTAAGATCCAGGTCTCTTCCCCTTCTAGACTCACTGATGTGTACACCTCAAGTGTTGTCCTGTTCTCTATTGGTTTGGTACAAGATTATAAAGCTCATTTATTTACTCTTATTTCTTCAGTTAGGTGTCTTGTGTATTTTTATTACTAAATTCATTCTATTTTTTGATAAATTCAGCAATACTCTTGATACTGGTTATGGGTTTAGAATATCATGACCTCTTTAAAAGCTTTCACATCTACATTTTAATTCCGTTGGATCTTGTTTAGGATAATACTGAACCACTTTAGTGTATTAGCCATAATTGGTTTTACCTTCTGTTTATTAAGATTTTACTATGTATGTATATATAGTTAATACATGCTATATAACAGTTCCATATATAGTGCAACGTTACCTCATTAGTTAAATTAGTTTTTGATAATTACTTTTTTTTTGCCTTATTAATGAGTTTCTAGAGGCTTATCACGTTTCCTTTTTGACTTTTAAAGAAGATTTAACATTATCCATTTCTTTCTGTACATTTGTTAAGTTTTAAAGGTTAATTAAAAGAGCTACTTTACACACTTCATAGTATGTTTAACATTGTTATATATTCATGGATGTTTCAAGTTTTCTTTCAGTTTCTTGTTTATTATTTTGAATCTTCATAAACATTAGTTTTTGGTAAATTAGTACTACTACTTGACACAGTTTAATTTTAAACAATGTGTCATAAGTTTGTCATGGATGTCACTCTCCCTTAAAGTTATGCTGTGTAGTGACTTAATGAGTTTTCATTGGTCAAAGGAAGTGGTTTAGTAAGTTTTCATTGGTCAAAGGAAGTGGTTTAATAAGTTTTCATTGGTCAAAAGAAGTGGTTTAATGAGTTTTCATTGGTCAAAGAAAGTGGTTTAATATGTTTTCATTGGTCAAAGGAAGTGTTAGGGGGAGTTGAAGAAAAATCAGACATTTTATAACGATCTTACGTTTTTCAAAGAAAATTAATTCTATGACAGTAGTTTAACATAACGTTCTGGAACAGCATCGGACCTATTGATCCATCTCGGCTGTTCCATCTTCTAAACTAAAACTATTAATAAATAAATTTAAAAAATAATCTTAAAGCCAGCCCTTATCATTCATATACATATCAAGTTTAAGCCTACAACTAGTGTTCCTATTTAATTTTTGTTACTTTCATTAACAGCATTATTTAAATTGTTTAATATATATTGAATGTGATTGTGATGCATTGTTAGCTTAATGCATGTGTTTAGGACTAATCTAAACCTCCTAAGCTGGTCGAACCTTGTGAAATATTATTGGAATTATGGCCAAAAATAATGTTAACTGTGAAGGTACGCAAATGTTGAAACAATGATTTCTAATCTTCATAAATAGGAATGTAAGAATAGTATACTTAGTTAGCTATACTGATTGCTAGCCTGATTTTTAGTTTTGTGCTAAGTATATAGCTTGTTTTGATTGGATGTTAATAGTCATCCCAACGATATAATAGTGAAACTGTTTATTATCGTAAAGGTGTTTTAACTTTTATGTGTTTTTCGTGGTTCTTATTTACTTGTAAGATGTTAAACTGCATTGTTTTTAAAATATAATGATGTTCTAAGAACCTGTGAGTGAAAACAAAGACAAATATGTCAACCATACTACATCTGCTATATCCAGTGCTAATGAGGTTTTTGTCTGATATCGAGGCCTGTTGGGAGTGAGAGACATAGTAGTGGTATATATATATATATTTATCATTAATTTTCATATCAATAACTTTTAGGGTGTGAATCAAATTAAGCAAGATAATTTTAATTATTATCAGTTTTATTTACATAATTTACAAAATAGATTTATTTGTTATAATTAATAACACAACATTATTTGATTTCTTAATTATCACTATTATTTGTTTATTATTTGATATGGCAAAGAAAATGGTTATTAATGGTTCAATTCCTTTTTTTTTATGACCTTTAAAATTGCCCTTTGAGGAGTTGAATTTTAATACCAAATGCTCAAAATTTAGGAGTTTTAGGGACTCCGTCCACTTCCATAATCTCTCTCTCAAGGGTAATCATTGAACATTTCTGGGGGCATTTGATGGCTGGATCAATTACTTTCGGAGTTTTAGGGACTCCGTCCACTTCCATAATCTCTATCTCTCTCTCTCAAGGGTAATCACTGAACACTTCTGGGGGCATTTGGTGGCTGGATCAATTACTTTTCGACGTTTCTTAATGGAATTGTGATTCAGTTGTATTTTTTTTCTAATTTCTTTTTGACTATAGTGCTTTTGTACGAAAATGATGTTTTCATTTTATTGTATTGACGTGTAAAATATTAGACAAAATGAATAGCTTGGTAATTAAGTTTTAAATTATTGTCTTTATATCAATATGGAGTTGAATTGCTATCATGTTGCCACTTAACATGGGTTTATTTGTGTGTGTGGTATCCACTTAACGTGGGTTTATTTGTGTGTGTGGTATGCTCTTTTATTACTTACACTTGCAATATTGAAAATTTCATTATTTCACAGTTTTGCTGAATGGTCATAAATTATGATCTCCTTTGTTAAGCAGATTTTTGGTGGTGATTTGACATTTTCTGTTAAATAACTGAACTTATGCTGATTTTTAGAAACGTTTATTTTTGACATGAAGTAGAATATTAAAGTATTCAATGGTGTGTTTATTTGGTGAATTGGTAAAGTGAAGAAGTTATAAGTTAAGTAATGCAAAATTAAACTACAGAGGGGATTTTTTTTTTTATTTGTGATTTTAGAGAAATAAAATCAAGATGTAACATTTTAATTATTTCCCTCGAGGACTTTATTTACATTGTGTCGTGTCATCTATGGGTGACATTATTTCGGTTGCTATTAATGATATTGTTCACACATATGGTGTCTAAATTCTGGGAGGATCATTATGCAACAGAACATGGGGGCGTTAGTTGCAAGCGCAAATTCTTCGAAGAGATGTGTCGGGTCACGTGAAACAGAATGTGGCCGTCTTTAAGGGAGCAGCCATGTGTACGTATAGACGTGAAACTAAAATTTCAAACTTTTCGAACAATTTCTGTTTCCCCCCCGTTATTCATGAAATGGCAGAGATTCAGTTATATGTTGATCATGTAGGAGTCAATATTTGTGACTCAAAGACTCTTTTGATTGCTTTGAGATTCATGTTTGTTGTCGCTTTTTTATGTTCTACTATTAACGAGAGACTAAGTTTAGTAAGGAGAGCAATGGTGTACTGTGAGTAACAAGAAGTTGATGAAGACAGTGGTTCTATTATGCCCTATGATTATTTTTTTTTATGGAATGATTAGTTATTTATTTATTGTCTTAAGTTATAACTGGCAGTTCCAGACAATTTAATATAACCTAGAATGCCTCGAGAGGAACTACCATAATAGGAACACTTCTATGTTCTTTTCATACCCCAAGGTTCAGTGATGTGCCAGCTGGGGTTAATTGTAACTGCTTAGTCCATCCAACATGATCTTTTATGAAAAATAGTTTGAAAAATTATGTAAAGCAATCGCCACAAGTAACCGTGGCCGCTCCAAATTCTCAGACAAATTTCAGAATAGCTATATGTAATTTTTGTGCCTATAAACTGTGTAATACTGGGAGTTTTGAACTTTACGCTGCATACGTTAACCACTATATCTATTCCATTCTGCTATTTTCTTAAGGCAATTTTCAATAAGACAATGTTTTCTTGGAGAAGAAGGTTTGTGGTAACGTGCATCATTTTTGTGTTTTGAGCTGAGAAACTTTTCAAAGGAAGTTATGAAGTAAGCATTTGTAATTTATCATTAAAAAAAAAGATAAATAACAGAAGTAGAACAAAAAAAATATTGACAAGATAACGTAGCATGATAAGAAAAGATAAAATAAGATCAAGTGAACTTGAGTGTGTAATTCTGGACTTATTTGACTTTATTCATTTACTTATGTTTTGCTCTAGGTATTAGCTAGTTAAAACACCATGCTTTATTATATTAGTAGCTGGTGAAGGGGACTTTGGTAACTAAATGGCAAAGAAACCTTTCATGTATTTTTTCTTCTTATTTTTCTCTGGCTTACATTTTGTAAGCCATAAATAACCATATGATTATATAGCCTCATCACAAAGTATCATATAACAAGAACAGCACTGAAAATGGCTAGAGTGTAACATGAGTAACGATGGAATTGCCCACTGTAGTAACAGAAACTTTCCATCTAGTATGTAAGACAAAAAGGAACTCTTCAGTCCTCCAAGCTGTCCCTACACACCCATTCCTGAAAATAAGGAATGGGTGTATAGGGACAGCTTGGAGGACTTAATAGTTCCTTTTTGTCTTAGTTGAAAATAAACTAAGACAAAAGGGAACTATTAAGTCCTCCAAGCTGTCCCTACACACCCATTCCTGAAAATAAAATATAATTTAAATCCACTTTTTAAATTTGTGTGAAGTCCAGACCCTCTATTATCACTGATAGGAACTTATAATGGAGTCTAGCTACTATACACAGTGGGGAGCTGGCTTCAACATAACGGTCTGTTACTATACACAGTGGGGAGCTGACTTCAACATAATGGTCTGCTACTATACACTGGAGAGCTGGCTTCAACATAACGGTCTGTTACTATACACAGTGGGGATCTGGCTTCAACATAATGGTCTGCTACTATACACAGTGGGGATCTGGCTTCAACATAACGGTCTGCTACTATACACAGTGGGGAGCTGGCTTCAACATAATGGTATGTTACTATACACAGTGGGGAGCTGGCTTCAACATAACGGTGTGTTACTATACACAGTGGGGAACTGGCTTCAACATAACGGTGTGTTACTATACACGGTGGGGAGCTGGCTTCAATATAATGGTCTGTTACTATACACGGTGGGGAGCTGGCTTCAACATAACGATCTGTTACTATACACGGTGGGGAGCTGGCTTCAACATAATGGTGTGTTACTATACACAGTGGGGAGCTGGCTTCAATATAATGGTCTGTTACTATACACAGTGGGGAGCTGGCTTCAATATAATGGTCTGTTACTATACACGGTGGGGAGCTAGCTTCAACATAACGATCTGTTACTATACACAA
>NW_013667070.1:86131-92831 GCF_000517525.1 Limulus polyphemus
TATACACGGTGGGGTAGCTAGCTTCAACATAACGATCTGTTACTATACACAATGGGGAGCTGGCTTCAACATAATGGTCTGTTACTATACACAGTGGGGAGCTGCTACTTATGCTTTTGTATGGTGTTTTTTTTTTCGAATCACTTGTAGCTTTCTTCCTCCCTGTTTGACTTTATACACACCCAATAAACATGTCTAAAATTAAAATCTTCCCTAATTAAAGCATCAGTATTCTTATTAGCGACAACTAGTGATGCAACAATGTACTGATGTGTCATGATATTTGGCCCCATGACAAGTATTTATATCAAGACCACCGTATCCGTAGATACCACAATACACAGGTTCCTCTGTACCAGCCGCTTCTAGGGGACATGGCTCATTCTCTGGCCACGATCACTTGCTGTGCATGTACAGATAAACTGGGCTCCCACCAAAACAGTTATTGAAGCATGAACCCTGCCAGAAATCCAGTGATGCTGGTTTCTACATTAAGATATCGTTTCCAAAGTTTTTTTTGTTACAAACTGCACAATAGGTGTGTTACTCAATGAACTTGCAGTTTTGACACTTAAGTTTACCAGATCCTAATCCTCTCGTCAAAAGTAACGAGCTGCTACGTCTCAAGATAAACCTAGAAGTATTTTCGGGCTTATTTATCTAATGATAAAGAAAACATTTTCACATGGTTTAGTGAATTAAACTTTTTTAAGATACCAGACAGATTTTCTTACGAATGATTCTCATATTTTCAATAGATAATTGTGTAGTCGCATATATAATCTTGTGAGATTTTGAGATAAACACTAAAAAATGTATATTATAATTTCAAAGATTTTGTAGCACAAATAGAATATGGGTAATATACTTTGCTCAAATCTACCAATACTGCATTGTGAAATAACATATTGTTACATCTCTTGTAACAACCCTGAACTTAATACGGTTTCTCATTGATATAATCTGTCTGATAATGTGGCCTCTGGTTTCTCATTGATATAATCTGTCTGGTCATGTGACCTCTAGTTTCTCATTCATATAATCTGTCTGATCAAGTGGTCTCTGGTTTCTCATTGATATAATCTGTCTGATCATGTGATCTCTGGTTTCTCATTGATATAATCTGTCTGGTCATGTGGTCTCTGGTTTCTCATTGATATAATCTGTCTGATCATGTGATCTCTGGTTTCTCATTGATATAATTTGTCTGATCATGTGGTCTCTGGTTTCTCATTGATATAATCTATCTGATCATGTGGTCTTTGGTTTCTCATTGATATAATCTATCTGATCATGTGGTCTTTGGTTTCTCATTGATATAATCTGTCTGGTCATGTGGTCTTTGGTTTCTCATTGATATAATCTGTCTGGTCATGTGGTCTTTGGTTTCTCATTGATATAATCTGTCTGGTCATGTGGTCTCTGATTGTATCTTATATAGATTCAACCCTTTGACTATCATTTTTTATTTTGTCTTCAGTCCTAACAAGCTATAGTTCGTCTCTTATGTAAAGAGACACCACACCTTATTTTAAAAAGTCTTATTGCTATTAAGTAATGTGAAACCTGGAATTTTCAAAATAATGCCTATTATTAGTGTTCTCCAAATCTACACAATTCTCAGTAACTCCCATTTCAAGCTTACTTATCAGACAGATAGATGGTTTAAGAGATTTAGATTATACTGACCATCTAACTGGTTGATCTAAAATATTGTAGCTGTCAACTGAACAAGGTTATTCAAATGCAACAGACATCAGACTGTGTTCCGGTGTATTAGATTGTTCACTAGTGGTCAAAATTCAGCTTTACTTTGTAAAGGCAATTGTAAAAATTGTCATTTGGCAGCTCACAACTAGTCCCAAGAACTACTTCTCTCGATTGCAAGAGGAAAGCATAGCTTCAGTGATACAGACTGTGACAGTAAATGATTGGTTACTTGTAGTATGATCTAATGTGTCAAGGGTTACCTTTTTTTTTGTGATGACCGTAATATGATGATGCAAAGTAGATCACATGGCACATTTGACCTGGTTGTGTTGTTCCAATAATGTAGACTGGTGAAAGTGGGCTAATGTTGTGGGAATTATTCTAATTGCAGTGAAAGAATAATGTCTAGAGTGTATCTGATTACTGCTTCCATTCATGCCGACCCTGAATGTTTGCTGCATTTCCACTTTGATCCACATCTGAATGAACTACAGACCATTATTTCAATACATAGGCTACAGTTGAACAAAGCCTTACAAACATCTGAACGAACTACAGACCATAATCTTCAATACATAGGCTACAGTTGAACAAAACCTTACCAACATCTGAACAAACTACAGACCATTATTTCAATACATAGGCTACAGTTGAACAAAGCCTTACCAACATCTGAACGAACTACAGACCATAATCTTCAATACGTAGGCTACAGTTGAGCAAAACCTTTCCAACATCTAAACGAACTACAGACCATAATCTTAAATACATAGGCTACAGTACAAAACCTTACCAACATCTAAACGAACTACAGACCATAATCTTCAATACATAGGCTACAGTTGAACAAAACCTTACCAACATCTGAACGAACTACAGACCATAATCTTCAATTCATAGGCTACAATTTAATTAGACATTTCTAAAAACTTCATACCATACTCTTCAGTACAGAGTCTACAGTTGAACAAGACTTTACCATCATCTGTAGACCATAGTCCTCAATACATAGGCTACAAGTGAACAAGATCTTACGACAACTGCCGATTGTACTTCTCGCTATATAAAAGCTACAATTGCACAAGACCACACTCCTCAATACATAGGCTATAATTAATCAAAACCCCTACAAATATTTTGTGTCCCACAATTTAACCTGATATTACATTAAGTGTGACTCCTAATGACTTACCTAATTAGTATACGTACGGTCATATACAAATTCCTTTTAAATATTTCAAAACATTTTGTGAATTGTGATACAGACATAAAGACTATATTATTTCGTTCTAGCATTTAGTAGTCTTGGCTAGAGTCTGAGGGAGTAATACTTTCTGTTGTTCATTATTGGTCGATATGCAGTTTGGTATTTTTTCTATTAATTGACAGCTACTGACTGACCTGAATTAAAGGAAACCCTGTTTTTTTTCTTCCAGCAACTTTGTTGTTGGTAGTGGTGGCTTAAAAAATACTTACTATGCCTCCATTACTCTTCATTGTAATAGTGTTTGAGAACTTTTACAGATGTTTTTAATAAATTAAATTTTTGTTGCCATTTCAAGTGAAATGATATGGGTGTTGCCATAATCTAGTTACAATAAGATCCATTTTGATGAGAAAATCGGGTCTCTGAATTTTCCAATTTTTAGGAATGAAATACTCTTATATTTCTTGTAAAATAAATACAGGCTGGACAGTTAATGTTGCAAAGCACTAAGGTAGGACTAGTTATGTTTAGTTTCTGTGTTTTTCAGATGAAGCTGGTGAGGTAGTGGGTTAATTTCTGTAATGTTGTTTAACATTGATATTATGATCTCAAAGGTCAACAAAAGAAACTTCCAAGATCATTAGTTGACTTATCCAACATGGTGATGACAGTTTATAAGAACAAACTGTGTATGTTAATACAGTGGTCTTTCAAAACGTATACAAGCTGTGGAATCACAGGTGACATTTTAGTGTCCTTTGTATTTGGTTTGCAGCTAACCTTAACCATTTGTCACTGCAGTGCCATCCTGAACTGAGATTGTTGAAGAATGTAGATTCAAAAGTTCCCCACATTCTCAAGAAAAAAAATCATCCATATTTTCCGTGGAAGTGAAGAAATTCCACAGCAGAGCATTAGGATACTAATGAACTTTGAAAGAGAACCTTTCGACCCAAAGATTTATTGTGATAAAGCTGAACATATTTCCTACAAGATGATGAAAAAAGATTTGAAATTAACAGAAGCTTACAAGCCAAAAGACTTCAAGTTTCCAGGCACAAGAACCAGTGACTGTTTTCATAAGAAAGACAGCCAAAGAAACTGGGATCACAGCAACTCCATATGGCTACATGTCTGCTTGAATGTCTTCTTGTAAGCCAACCTCCATGTTCGTTCAAAGATCCGTAGAACACTTGCTCGGAGGTATTATCAAGCACTGATCTCACCAGTGGAGGCTGTTTAATCCTGGCCACAAGATCAACATTGTAAAGGGTAGTTCAAAGGGCAACACAAAGCACAGAACGTCATTTGTATAAAGTGCAATTAACCCTCAATAAATAATGTAGGAAAACAAAACATTGACAAAAAATGAGAGCAATAACATACTTCTTTAACAGCAATTTTCATGTAGCTAATAGTGTGTGAACTTGAGTACATTCATGTAATCCATGTATTCATGCACCAAGGCAGTGTTTCGTAAACACTGTCATCTCCACACCACCTCCATTTAATACATCGGTTTCTTGTGTACTCCTCTTTTGTAAAAGAGTTAAGTAACGAGATATGATACACATTAAAATGTTATATGTGTTGTAATAAATACCTATTTTCATTGATAAAAATATATTAAAATGCTTAATTTTGTATTATTACACTATTGACTCCATCCTATTCTCCCTCCCCAAAGAGATCATTTCCACACATACACAAGCCCCGTGAGAGTGAACCCCACAGTTTAGGAAACACTGCACCAAAGAATTCTGTAGGATTCATGATCTTATTCTTCATATGCTTGTATTATCTAATCACAAACGATATACAAGAGGAAAATGTATTTGAAGTTAATTTGGTAGCTATTGGTATATATATTAACGTAACACTTAGAACAAATATTTTTCATTTACTGTCAGTATAAGTATTTATTCAAAAAGTTTTAGTAAAATGTACAAGTCTGTTGTACACAAATAATCAGTACAAAAGTATTTGACTTGAGGTATGTTTGTGAATTGACGACATCAGTCTGACTCAGATTCTGTCAAGTTCAGGTGAAGTATTGCATTTGTATAACCTCTTAAATGCATATCTACAGTTTTTTTATTGTGTATTTCTGTATATTGTGTTGGGTGTTTACTTTTGTCTACCACAAACTGTCGCTAAATGAGCAATGTAGGGTAGAATGAATAGCAGATAAGTCTGACATAAAATACATAATACCATGTGAATGGCACTCTGTAAAAGGTCATGGTATGTGCACTTTTGACCCCAACCCGTGCACTTATGACTACAACATTTTTTTAAAGATTTATTTTAATTTGGCAGCATTACAATTACAACTAGAACAGTGTTCAAGACTAAACTGAATAAAAGTATTTTAGGTAATAAAAACTTGTATAGAGCATTGTGTGTGTAAACATTACACTTAGAACACCCTTGTAGAGCATGATGTGTATAAACATTACACTTAGAACACCCTTGTAGAGCATGATGTGTGTAAAATTATGCCTATTACACCCTTGTGGAGTTTTATGTGTGTAAAATTATGCCTATTACACCCTTGTGGAGTATTATGTGTGTAAACATTATGCCTATTACATCCTTGTAGAGTATTGTGTTTAAAATTATGCCTATTACACCCTTGTGGAGTATTATGTGTGTAAACATTATGCCTATTACACCATTGTGGAGTATTGTGTGTAAACATTATTCCTATTACACCCTTGTGGAGTATTATGTGTGTAAAATTATGCCTATTACACCCTTGTAGAGTATTGTGTGTAAAAGTATGCCTATTACAACCTTGTAGAGTATTATGTGTGTAACCATTATGCCTATTACACCCTTGTTCAGCATCTAAAATATCACAAGAACTAATAAAAAATAGAAACTTCCTTCCAAAAATTTTGCTGTTTCTCTGTATACTCTGCTTTGTCTGACCATTATGACTTTAGTTACAGGGGTACAAGAGTGTGTGTGTCATGAAACCTTGTAAGTGTAGTGAGTGTTGGTAAAATAAGCCTAAAGTAAAGATGTAGTGTGGGATCACCTAGTCTAGAGCCAAGTGCATAAAATTTATCATAAAAGTAAAAATATTGATTCAATTTTAAACTTAAGTGTTTCTGAATTTAGCTGTTTTATGTTACATCATCAGTGGTTTTAAAATAAAAAACAAACCTCTTTAATCAACGGTGACTAAATTAAGAAATCAACAAATATTTTTCCAGTTTTGTTGTTTATACATTTCATTTTATACTTTCAGTAGTTATTAAGTTATACTTTTATTGCTAACCAACATAACATAAAAGCCATTACTAGAACGCATTGTTACCAAAAACGCACTGACTTTTATATATATTAGAAGTTGTTAATCTAACGGATATATTACAAGGTATATATATATATACCATGGGGTGGTAGTACTTTTCTCGTCATTTCTGACTGGCTATACGCTAGTCTATAATAATACAAGAGCGTGTCTGTCTGTCTATGATTTCTATTTGTAATATAAGAAACCACTTCTTTTCTATGATGTTTTTTGCTAGCCTGCCTCATTAAAAGATGCGCATGCGCATTCGCGCACACATGTGAATAAGATAGGTAATAATACCCAGGTGCACACCCTTAGGATCCACTTAGTATGGGTACAAAACTTCACATACACAAACATGCCATTTTATTATCATAGATTGTAAACCGAAACGATTTTTATATTTTGCTTCTTCATTTTGAGCCTTTTCGAAAAAGTAAAATTTGATATCCTAGATATCTCTATTCAGCCCACCCAAG
>NW_013667070.1:92841-95880 GCF_000517525.1 Limulus polyphemus
TACTTTCAGTACATAGACTAACAACAATATTAGGTTATAGTTTTGTTGCTAAGCAACATGATATAAAAGCCTTTGTTTTAAAAAGTAGTGTTACCAAAAGCACTGGACTTTCTATATATTAGAAGTTGTTAATCTAAGTGATTTTACCAAGAATTATTATATGAATATGCCACGAATTCATTTCATGAATGATCTTAATTTTGATTGGCTCATAAAGGAATTTACCGACATTTGACTGTCCCGACTGCACTCTTTTTTTGCCTCTCTGTTGGTCAAGCTTAATTTTGCAAACTTATTTGTTTCAGTTAGCTATGAAATGTGAGGTTAGGGTATACTATGGGGTGGGGGTGGTTGTACTTGCCCCGTCAATTTTTTACCCGGCTTTACGCTAGTTATTTCCATTATTGATCAGTAAAACATATTTTAAAATATGATTATTAGTGTGGGTAGCTTTTTGCTACTTCATGATTATAATTTGAAATTGGTTAGAGATGGTTAGTATATTAGTAAATTAAATGTTGACCCTCACATTATTGCTAAGTGTCACAATCTAAAGAACTGATGAAATAGTTTGGTAAAATCCAGATTTTTTTATTTATGTAAATTACTTAGGAAACCCCCAGGAGAGATTAGTGGGATTAACTGCAATATTTTTATTTAATTTTATGTATATGCGTGTGACTTGTATGTTATTAGGGACCTTTTAACAAACAATGTCATAGGAATTTAATGTATAAATAGTTTAACAGAATATGCTCAAAAGTTGAGAATGTACTCTTCGACAAGACTTAAACAGTCTGATGAAGAGCATTTTATCAATTGGGGTTTGCAAGTTTTTATGTTGCTGGTTAGATGTCAATATAAATACTGTATTAAGTTGAGAATGTACCCTTCGACAAGACTTAAACAGTCTGATGAAGAGCATTTTATCAATTGGGGTTTGCAAGTTTTTATGTTGTTGGTTAGATGTCAATATAAATACTGTATTAAGTTCTAGTTTGTAAATGTTTATGTTGCTGGTTAGATGTCAATATAAATACTGTATTAAGTTCTAGTTTGTAAATGTTTATGTTGCTGGTTAGATGTCAATATAAATACTGTATTAAGTTCTAGTTTGTAAATGTTTATGTTGCTGGTTAGATGTCAATATAAATACTGTATTAAGTTCTAGTTTGTAAATTTTTATGTTGTTGGATATTTGTCAATATAAATACTGTATTAAGTTCTACTTGAAAATGTTTATGTTGCTAGTTAGTTGTCAATATAAATACTGTATTAAGCTCTAGTTTGTAAATTTTTATGTTGCTGGTTAGATGTCAATATAAATACTGTATTAAGTTCTAGTTTGCAAGTTTTTATGTTGTTGGATATTTGTCAATATAAATACTGTATTAAGCTCTAGTTTGCAAGTTTTTGTGTTGCCGGTTAGTTGTCAATATAAATACTGTATTAAGTTCTAGTTTGTAAATTTTTATGTTGCTGGTTAGATGTCAATATAAATACTATATTAAGTTCTAGTTTGTAAATTTTTATGTTGTTGGATATTTGTCAATATAAATACTATATTAAGTTCTAGTTTGAAAATTAGAAAGACCGTGTTTATGTGCTTCATTTGTATAAGGAGATGAAGATGGAGAAGATAAAATGGGAGCAGATGGGTAAAACTAATTATATGTAATTGTTATTTGTTAAGAATTTTTAAGTATAAGTAAGTTAATTTAACTAGCCACTAGTATCACGTGTGCTCCTTCCCTCAGGAACATGATTTCAATTTTCTGGCATCCAAGATTTGAATACCATGTTTCCTATATGATATGCAGATAGTGATACCTTTGAAATGAACTAAAAGCTGTGTCAGTGGAATACAAGTAATTTGAAACTTCGGTCTAGTGTTATATCATTCGAAAATAGGCTGTAAAATTATTTATTCCTGTTTTGGTTTAAATAAAGGTTTTCTAGGTTACTTTGTAAGCACAGCTGTATCTGATGTTTTAGTTATCTACATAGCCCTTACTTTCCTGGCGCATTTGAAGCCGATTTAAAATGCGTAAAACGGCCCCCATAGTTTTATGTAATTCATGAATGCAGAAACTGGATATATATATATATATATATATATATATATATATTATTATTATTATTATTTAAGCGAGAACTGGCACTTTAGGGAATATTCTGTTGATATTCTGTTCTCTCCGAATAGTCACGTGCTTGAAATTTATGGTCAGTAGAATTTAAATTTTGGAGGCAAAAAGTAAACACAGCTGACAGAGAAGAACTAAAGCAGAGAGAGGATTGTGATTGGCCAGGATTACCTTCGAGATGTAGCATTAATCACATAACTGTCAAGGGCAGAATGCGAATTAACTCAGTCGGCGTGACAGTGTGACCCGTTCCACTGTCTCTATCCAGCTGATGTTGGGGGGTGGGGGTGGCACTGAGAAACAGAATATTGGGTGAAGTAGAATATTCAGACTCGAGCTGAGTCTAGGCTACGTTCTTAAAGTGGTATCGGATAACAATGGTGCTGGTTGAATACCGTAAACGGGTTTTTTTTTAGAGCAGATACAACAACAAAGAAGCGGTTAACCTAAAATATATTTCCGTCGTTATAATATTATTCTAGTGTATATAACTCATTGGCAAGGTAAATGTAAAAGACTTCTGTTTTAAATTAACAGAATGCCTTTTTTTTATCGTTAATAAATATCAAAGTTATTGTCATACTCGTGAGAGTATGTATTAACTTTTAAAGTATTCTGAGCTACGAACTATAGATATACTTGTTCATTCTCATATAGCGAGACCTAGTTGTTAGGGGCCGGACTATGTGTCCGAGGGTTGCAAGGTTCGCGTACTGTTGTTGCAATAAACAAATTAGAGGGGGGGGGGGGGGAGAAAAGCGCTCCACAATATAGGGCAGTGGTTTAGTTATAAGAGTGGCAGTTTGGGTATTCGGTAAGACAATAGTTAACCAATGGCTGGTGGTGATGAGAGCAGTGAACCAATGGCTGGTGGTGATGAGAGCTGTTAACCAAT
>NW_013667070.1:96730-98067 GCF_000517525.1 Limulus polyphemus
CACTTAGGCTTCAAACTCCTGTGTAATACACCTATATACAGTTCAAAGTGTAAGTTTACTTAGGCTTCAAACTCCTGTGTAATACACCTATATACAGTTCAAAGTGTAAGTTCACTTAGGCTTCAAACTCCTGTGTAATACACCTATATACAGTTCAAAGTGTGAGTTTACTTAGGCTTCAAACTCCTGTGTAATACACCTATATACAGTTCAAAGTGTAAGTTTACTTAGGCTTCAAACTCCTGTGTAATACACCTATATACAGTTCAAAGTGTAAGTTTACTTCTCATTAATTAGAGGTCCGGAAAAATAATTTTTGAGAGAACTTCTAAAAGTTACTAACTTTCTGGACTACAACAGAAAGAATCATATCCGCATTTTTTATTGAATGAACCATAAAATCAGCAAACAACTGACCGTTTGTTTCTATGCTGGACAATAATGTTGATGATTGGAATAAAAAAGTTGTTAGAATTAATCCTGAAATCCTAAATTCGGACACACAGATTGGCCTGGTAGGCTTAAGAACATTTCATGCTTTTGGTGTATTATTCGGAACTAGTTGTGTTTGTGTGTAGTTTAACTGTTTAATATCTTGTTCCTTACAAGCCCGAGGCACAGTAACATAATATAATATTGCTACTAGTGATTACATTATATTAAAACGATTTGGAGATTCACCACGTCGTTACAGGTCGTGTCGCCACGTTTGGTCATACTCTGTATGACGACCGTGCATCTTAACAATATCCCTGCATCGTAGTGTCCATTGCAGAAGACTTCATCGTATGCTTGTCATGTCCAAAACACATCATTCTTTATCCACGCTTTCCGTTTTCCACTTAAGTGTATGAGGACAACATTTTATCAGAACCCTTTTCAACAGTCCGATCACACAGAAATCCATAGGTGCTTCGTCCAGAGATTTGACCACAATTTGTTCTTATGGAATACCATTGATACCTATTTAATTTTCCAACTGCTTAAGATATGCGATGGTTAAATGGAAGTATGAGAGGCAGCCTTATCTTGGTGAACTCATACCGTGTTGGCCTTATTTTTAGACAAAGATTCTGTTGGTTATTGTTGCCTAAGGTACGCGAACGGCTTTTGTTACTGTTCTTTGTGTTCATGGATTCTCACCTGTTACGAAACGCTGAATTTTATTTCACAAGGCTGGGGTATGACTTATTGCAGGTCTCTTTCTGAAGGTCTGGGCGTCCAACTTGATCCATATCCCTTTGTTTTCCAATTCCAATAAGTTCACTGGATATTCCCATCATGGAGTTCTAAACAACTGATTTAAAAATATCTTTTGTGATCTGAAAATATGTATA
>NW_013667070.1:98871-101009 GCF_000517525.1 Limulus polyphemus
AAGGTTAGTGCCGTCCACTACAGCCTGCTTCCTAACGTCCAGTTTAACGAACACGGTCCGATGTAAAATAACAGTTTATAAAGGTTAGTGCCGTCCACTACAGCCTGCTTCCTAACGTCCAGTTTAACGAACACGGTCCGATGTAAAATAACAGTTTATAAAGGTTAGTGCCGTCCACTACAGCCTGCTGCCTAACGTCCAGTTTAACGTATATATACGCAACGTACGAAGTTAGGTTTAGTATGTCTCGAGAGTTTGCTAGGCGTTGGGCAATTTTTGTCAGACGCAGAAACTGTAACCAGGCTGTGTGGCCTTTTTATTACACGTAGCCTTCCACGAAAGCCTTGAACACTTGCTTTGAAACTGGTTAGGCTAGTAATCGGGTTCCCCCACGCTCCTTGATGCATGCATGCATATGCCTAGACCAATTACCTGGGCCCGGTTTGTGGTTAGCAGCGTAGCGTTAAGTTCCTTGGTCGGACTAGTTGCGGGTCTCTTGTTTGCTCAAGGAACAGACTTGTTTGTGTGTGTGTGTGTGTGTCTGTAAAAGCAGGCCGTCGTTCCATTCTACGTTTGATTGTTTTTTTAATTTCAAGTATAATCATCAAAATATCACGCTATTTTTTCCCCCTCTTTCTCTAATTTTATCATATTCAACTTTTTAAAAGTATTTTTCCTCATTAGTACATTTCCCCCCTCCATCGTTTCTGTAATACTTGGTTTTTTGCCGTGATAGTTTTATTATTAAATTGTTTATAATATTTAATCTGTATTCGTCCAGTTTTTCCATAAAAAAAAATTCAGTAATAGATTTTTAGCTCTTTATGGCAACTTTGTAAACGTGACATTTTTTTTCTTGGACTTAAAAGTCTAAGCGTGGCTGAGTGGTTAGCGTGCATGATATATATATATATATATATATGGATTTGGGATAATTTATTTGGCACAATGAAAGCTAAAACAGGCGGCTAGTTTCGATAACACACTTACCATAATCAGGATCTTGGAGTTCCACATTCGCGTCCCGTTAGCGTGAACCAAAATTGCGCTCCGCAATTTATGGCCGCGTGTGTGTTGTAAGGGTGACAATCAAATCCCATAGTTCGTTCAGACAGCAGATAGCTATGGTTGCTGTTGGCCAGCTGCGTTATCTGCACTTTAGGTCTCTAATTTTAAAGTGATCACAGACTTTGTGCTAATATTCCAAAACAAATAAACAATCCTAGTGGACGGCACTAACCTTTATAAACTGTTATTTTACATCGGACCGTGTTCCTTAAACTGGGCGTTAGGAAGCAGGCTGTAGTGGACGGCACTAACCTTTATAAACTGTTATTTTACATCGGACCGTGTTCGTTAAACTGGACGTTAGGAAGCAGGCTGTAGTGGACGACACTAACCTTTATAAACTGTTATTTTACATCAGACCGTGTTCGTTAAACTGGACGTTTGGCAGCAGGCTGTAGTGGACGACACTAACCTTTATAAACTGTTATTTTACATCGGACCGTGTTTATATGTATCTATGCATATTTAAAGCTATACAGAAAATTATTAAACTCGACTTTCCTTCGTGTATCTTGTCTTCCTACACGTCGAATTAGAAAATAAACGTCGTATTTTTAGAAAATAAACACCGTATTTTATACAAACGTTAGACTATAATTTCATTTTTCAACTTTATCCTACACATTTGATTTTTTTTTAGTTCTGTTTTTATTTCAAGACTTTTTTTTTCTTACTGATTCGGTACACATTTTATCAGTGATAAAAGGTAAACATTTAATCTATTTTTTTTTCAACTTAAAAAAAATGACTCAATACATCGCGCATCTGAACGAAACCCTCCCTACAAATTAAAAAACAAATTCAAAGGATATTAAAATATTCAATTTAATTTTGAAATTTCGTGTAAATACTATTATTGTTATGGTAATTACGACCTTCTGTCTTGCCACACAAAAATACACATTTTAATAATTATGGTAATATAGAACTGACTTTTGTTCTCACCCCCCACAAAAAAACAGACATTAGTAATTCAGTTTTACTTAAAAATCACCAGACAGCACAGTAAAATGTAACCAATTAAGTTTCTAAAAAAGTCAAAACAAAGGGCTAACTAAAATAAGTTTGAT
>NW_013667070.1:101993-104993 GCF_000517525.1 Limulus polyphemus
AATCACAAACCACAAACTCCTGAACGTGTGCAGTTAAATACGTAAAAACTGTCAAAACAGCCACCAGATGGCGATATTTAAATTTTATTACGCTTTTAAAGATAGGAGTGGGCCGTCTTAGCGATACAGGATCTTTGGTGTAGTTCTTGGGTGCTATTAAAGTGTCTATACTGAGTCATATTTCGGTATCCTTTGAATGCAGACTAGACCGCGGTATAGTTACGTTAGTAAGCATTCATATTAATTTTGTGTAACGTGCTAGTTAAATAGGATTTATTCTATTTGTGGTTTAAATGTTTAATGTAATATAACAAAGTCTGTATCTATATATACACACACACGCACACTGTGGCCATGATAAATATTGTGTATTTGCCATCAAGGCTTTTGCAGTAAAGCCCGCCCTTCGAGTGCATCTAGCAGTGAATTTATTTATGTATAAGGGTTAGGTTAGTGTATTGTACGTACTCAAAATTCTCTAGTCAAGAGTTGTGCAATAATCTTTGTGTTTGTCGGGAATAAAAAGTATCAAAAACCTCGCTGGTTGAATGGGGCTAACAGTTCCCCAGATATTATTGTTTTTTTTTTGTTTTTTTTTGAATTACGTGCTGTTGTTAGACGAAGACAAGACACGTTTCCGAAGTGTTCCTACTGAAACGCTTTGAATCTATATAAAGTCGCAATTCGACGGACTTCACAGTTAAAATCAGGTGTTTGAAAAGTTTTTCGGGTTTTCTTGTTTTGTCACTGCTACAACAGTCCAGAGATTTCTCGCATCTTGAACAGTTGTTTCAGGTTGTTGTTGTCGTCGTCGTCATCTTTTTTTTGTTTGGTTTTGTGCATTTCAACTATAGTCTGAAGAACACTATATAATGTAATATAGTTTATACTGAGTGCTGGAAAAATTGGTATTTTATTTTATGAACTTTGAAGGTTTTTGATGTTTCGATACTAAATACAGAGACACGTGAGCTGTGTTATATCTTGTCTCGGACAACAGACACAGAAAGACGGTCATCACAGACAATTCTGCCCCCCTCTATTCCCCAAGTGTAATGGAAGCGTTATATATGAATTCCAGTTTTCTAGTTCTAATCCCAATCTTAGGGTCGCAGGTTCGAATCTCATCCCCACCAAAAATGCTCGCCCTTTCAGCCGTGGGGGCGTTATAACGTGACGGTCAATCCCACTATTCGTTGGTAAAAGAGTAGCCCAAGAGTTGGCGGTGGGTGGTGATGACTAGCTTGCCTTCACTCTCGTCTTACACCGCTAAATTAGGGACGGCTAGCGTAGATAGCCCTCGTGTAGCTTTGCGCGAAATTAAAAAACAAAACAAAAACAAAGACGAACATTTTTTTTTTTTAACTGCAAATTTCTGTTCGCGTTTGAGCACACATAACACATATTGTTTTAATATGTTGACTTACTCTGTAAAAAGCTGGTTCTCTACATACATGTCCGTGGGAGCCCATGCCTGGTAAGTTTGATCAAAGTGATTCTCCATTTTTCTCTCCCAGTCAGTTTTAGATTTATAAACAAAGAAAATAACTTCATGAAGATTAGTAAAATTAGTCCAACAAGGACGATATTTCTTGAATACTTAAAAAAAAAAAAAAAAGCTGGTCGGTCGGAGGCGGTAACACTTCGTGTTTAAAAGCTGGTAAAGAGCACGTGGCATATGTTAATTAGCCATGTGCTCGGTATAGTTACAATAATCATGCATCGGTCGACAGGTGTATGTAACAACCGATAACATCGGCATCTTTTGAGGGCCCGACGCTCGCGTTAACTCATTCATCAAAAATCCTCCGAGTCGCGAAACGAGGGAGAGGGGGAGAGATAGGTCACCATTGTATCTCATCAGCTGCTTACCTTTCTCACTAGGTGTCGTTAAAGGAACGGTTCTGATACTTCCACTAGTAAACTAGTTCGCTAAATAAGCACTACTGTTTACAGCTGCACTAATGCTGTTAAAAAAATTATGTTTCAACAAATTAGGTATCTTTTTTTTTCAGCCAAAAGTTTAATTATCATAGGTTTTAATAATGAATTAAAATACAGGATTACCTACAATATTACCCGACTCTTCAGATACAGATATAACTTTCTATTTAACTAGTGATAAAAGCAACAACAACAAAATTTAGTGAAAGATTTATTGTAGAATTCCAGTGATGCAAATGATCGTAACGTTTGAGATAAGAGTGGTTTTACGTTAAACACTGAAGGGGGGGGGGGGTGTTCGGGTTATTTAAATTTGGCCACATCCGAAGACAGTGGCATGCGAGATAAACGTAGTTAAAAGCGCTCTCTCTCTCTCTCTTCTTCTCTTTTTTTTTTTTTTGAATGAGACAATCGCATTTCTGCGCATGTGTGAATATTCGCTAATTGTTCGAAAATAGAACTACCTTAGGCTGAAGGCATCTGCTGTAACGCCGAAGACAGTCACTTTTCGTGTACAAAAGACAGGTTTATTTTAAACTCAGAATTGGTTTTGTGATTTCGGGATTCGAGTTCAATGAAATATTCGGATGGTAGTCCGTGCAGAAGCTCGAGACCCCTATTTCTACCATCAAGATGTAACGAGTTCGTTACTCCTACTGAGGGCCCGGCATGGCCAGGTGGATAAGGCGCTCAACTCACAATCTGAGGGTCGCGGGTTCGAATCCGCATACCCCAAACATGCTCGCCCTTTCAGCCGTGGGGGCGTTATAATGTGACGGTCAATCCCACTATTCGTTGGTAAAAGAGTAGCCCAAGAGTTGGCGGTGGGTGGTGATGACTAGCTGCCTTCCTTCTAGTCTTACACTGCTAAATTAGGGACGGCTAGCGCAGATAGCCCTCGTGTAGCTTTGCGCGAAATTCAAAAAACAAAAATTGGAATATTGACTAATTAAACTTAAGGTTCCTCTTAAAAGTCGGTAAAAATAGGAGTTTCGTTTTGTTTCTTTGTTTTAGCACGAAGCTACAGTTTGTTTGCTTGAAGTTAAGTACAAAGCT
>NW_013667070.1:105003-106822 GCF_000517525.1 Limulus polyphemus
CGTGTACAAAAGACAGGTTTATTTTAAACTCAGAATTGGTTTTGTGATTTCGGGATTCGAGTTCAATGAAATATTCGGATGGTAGTCCGTGCAGAAGCTCGAGACCCCTATTTCTGCCATCAAGATGTAACGAGTTCGTTACTCCTACTGGTGCTTACTTGTACAATATACTGGCTTTCGTGAGTTTCTAGTAACGAATTATAAAATAAACACACACGTAAAGCTACATGTATTTAAATAGACATGAAAAATGAAAGGACAAGGACTTGAAAAAAACGTCTTTGAGAGTACATTTTTTCTGTATAAGGCTTAAACAAGATTTAAATAATTTCAGGCAGAATTTTATTAAATAAAGTGCTGTAGTAACGCGCGCACAAGGGTTTCCTGAACATAACTTGAAGCGACCTCTAACGCCAAAGGCAAGTGGTTAGCATGCCGAAATGTGCATCCAACGATGGTCTTATCAATTCGAAGTTAGGGACGGCTAGTGGAGATAACTCTTGTGTAGCGTTGCGCGAATTTCTGAAATAAAACCGTAATGTAAACATGGATCGCTTTTTTTTTTTAGCCGCAGTATACCGGCTCGTACAACGGTTCTGTTTTTTTTTCAAGTACAAACTTTTATTTCTTAGCTCCGTCTTCTTTTGACCGATTTGAGATCGAATTACAGTTTTTGGAACTCAGAAGGCTAAACCCTTTCGATTGATGTGTTTGACCACGCCCAAGGTCTCATAGATTAATTTACTCTAATCGTGCCTAAAATAATTTCAAGTGCTGAGGCCATTGTGGATTTCTTCTTGTCTCTCTTGTGATTGGAATAATTATTACAGAGAACTGAGTACGTTATATTAAAATTATTTTGAATATGTGATGGTTACAGGCGATATAAAGTCGCGGTGGAACAGAAATGTACTAGACATTTTGACATTTTTTGGCGCTAAGTAGATAGTGTGATGTCACTAGGAATCTGATTGCTTTAGGGAAGAGTATATTAAAGCAACTCTTTCCAGTGGAAAATATTTATACACTTAGATTATAAACGTGTTCAGATCAGGAATTTAGTTTTCAAGAGGGAGATATCCCTCGTATGTACATAATAGTATTGGTAAACATGGGAATATGGATCATCTTGGGAATCCAGGACCATCCACAAAGAGACCTACAACAAGTCATGGGAAGCAAAGTGAGGCCTTATGTAACAGGTGAGAATCATTGATCACAAAGGTCAATGGCAAAAGCTGTTAATGTGTCCCAGAAATCAGAGCACAGTATAATCAAGAAAGGTCTCCTTCAGAAAAAGCATAAGCGCAAATTGCTTCTACTACATATCTGTTCAACCACCACCTATCCCAAGCAGCTGGAGAATGAAATGGGTATTCATGCTATTTCATACAAAGACATACCAGTCAAGTTGACAGATACAGCTCCTTTGAATTTCTGTGCAAGTGGACTTTTGAAACAAGTGTTTGGAAGCATTCATTCTCAAACAGTAGATTGAATATGGAAAACATGAAGGGAAGAATGGCATGATTTGGAGATGACATCTTGAATGACTGAGCCTTTTGTAAGGGAAACTGCTGCAGGGCTATTGTCAAGATGCACAATCATCAGATGGAGGATGACTGGATGCATTGACATGGACAGTAACAATGTGTTGAGGCTTCAAAGTTGTTTTAATATAATGTACTCAATCTCTGTATGATAGTATGTATAACTATAATGGACTAATTATAAAGGTGGAGTTCTTCTTGCATTTAGGGGAGACCGGGCTAGTTGTTACGATTTTTAGAAAAAGTCCAATATCTAGCGAAATAACCCG
>NW_013667070.1:107809-111230 GCF_000517525.1 Limulus polyphemus
CTTCCATGCGGAACCAAATGGCGCTGAAGGGTTAAAAATGGTGCAAGCGAAAATATCACGTGTGGGTAATATATTTTCTGAAAAGACATTATCAATTTGCAAATATAAAAGTTATAGATGTGTGCGGGGCTTTTGCCCGAAAAACTACTTGGGCCAGAATTTGGAGGGCAACTGCCCCCCTTGACCTCCCCCCGCCTCCTACGCCTATGTCAGGATGTCGAAAACGTTGCGCATAGCAATGTAGCAGAGAAAATTGAACATTTTGTTGTTGCTTTTTTTTAAAAAAAGTTACTGCATTGATGTTGTCTCAGTTCAGGGGTATCTATACGAATCTCTCAGTTTAATAACCAGCTTTTACGTACTAACTAAATAGGAAAATTAAAGATTGAATTATTATTATTTTTAATTTAATTACTTTCCCTGTAGAAAACTTCACATCTGTTAGGGGTGTCCGAAAAACACTTCAATGATTTTTTTTTTTTTTGCGTTCGAACTCGATCAATATATAAATGCTGCTTGTTTGTTTGTTATGAATTTCGCGTAAAGCTACACGAGGGCTATTTGCGCTAGCCGTCTCTAATTTAGCAGTGTAAGAGTAGAGGGAAGGCAGCTAGTCATCACCACCCACCGCCAACTCTTGGGCTACTCTTTTACCAACGAATAATGGGATTGACCGCAAATTATAACGCCCCCACGGCTGAAAGGGCGAGCATGTTTGGTGTGACGGGGATTCGAATCCGCAACCCTCAGATTGCGAGTCGAGCACCCTAACCACATGGCCATGCCGGCCTTATAAATGCTGTATTACCGTTATCGGTCCAGGCTGTCAACATAATTGAATTTCTAAAGTATTATTTTAAATTATAGCAAATCTTAAACGAAGTATTCCCTGGACCGATAACGATAATGCGATATTTAATTCGTTATTGTTTTATAGTGCTGATTTAATCGCCTATTAATGCTGATATGTGACTCATGGTTATCAAGGAGAAGAACAATAGGATGATCCTTAGAACATTTGACTGTCTTCACAAAATGTTCCATGAATTTTAGAGAATTATATTCGGTTATCCAACCTGAAGGATATGCTGCGCCGATACATCCAGCTGGTCCCCCGTTTAGGAAGTGATCTTTGAAATGGACGCGTGGGAAAATAAACATACAAGGAACACTGTTTCCTAATGCATTGACTGCAGAATTGTCACAAGTGTACCTCTTTCACCTGAGGTTATCACCCCCACTTGCTTTACACCTTTTTGATAAACTTTGGGGCATGTTGTTACATGCTGTAACAACATGCCCCATATCGACATGGGGTATAACAATGTCTCCATACTAATTCATCGTCAAACAACATAACTCATTGTTATCATATATTAAGAGGTATTAACTATTGAAGTCTACAACTAATAAGAACAGTATCAAAACACAGTATATAAAAAGTAAATAGGTATTTCCTAGACATTTTTTTTTTTGATTTAGGTATGCAAAAACAGAAAATGTACATACTTTTTTTATTTCGTGACTGATCTTATTCATGCTGCCATTAAAACAAAGCTTGCGCAACACGTGTTTGATGGTCCATGAACTATCGTCGTCTATTAATCTCAAGAAGAGCTAGAAGCACTGTATCAACTTGACCCTGTAACAACTAGCCCCGGTCTCCCCTACCTTTTAACGTTGTTGATATATTCTGTCAAATGATATTTAATGTAAGTTACCTTTGCTGTTTCATTTAATTAGAAAGCTTGGTTCAGAAAACCATACTTCAGTTATCTTTCAAAAAAAAAAAAAAGTTCTTCAGAAATGAAAAGAAAAAAAAAAGCACCCTCTATTTCTTCAGCCATTTGATAAACTACCTTTGTTAACTGTGGACAAAATATAGAAGACCCCCCCTTAAATAATGATTATCAATGTGTAAAAGACATAATAATCCTGGCATGGCTAGGCGGTTAACTCGCAATCTGCGGGTCGCGGGTTTGAATCCCCCATCACACCAAACATGCTCGCCCCCTTTCAGCCATAGGGGTGTTATAATGTGACGGTCAATCCCACTATTTGTTGGTAAAAGAGTAGCCCAAGAGTTGACAGTGGGTACTGATGACTAGCTGCCTTCCCTCTAGTCTCTCGTTGCTAAATTATGGACGGCTAGTGCAGATAGCCCTCGTGTAGCTTTGTACAAAATTCAAACCAAACCAAAAGACGTAATAAATAAGCATGTGTTTAATATGGTTATTTTGTTGTGCTTAGTACAAGGAAGTTACATTATAAATTTTGTTATGAGATAAAGGCGTTTTATCACATTCAGTAACTTTAAACATACAACACCGTGATTTGATTTTGAGGCTAGAGTATTTATAAAAGAAATTATTATGAGATTAGAAATTTGGATTACGAAAATCTTTCATTTGCTTAATAGTGATTGAAAAGTTCCAGACATGATTAGTTTGTATTTGATCATTATTGGCAATAATTATGTATGAAAATTAGGCATATTGCAGGATGTACATCTGCCAGAGTTAACTGGGAAAGAAAAGGTTCTTAGGGAGGCATGTTAAGTCACATTATTTCCACTGATTTTTTAACTTGTTTTTTCAATACCTTGTGGAGGTAAATACTGATATTTTGAGTGTGTTGAGGTGTTGTTCTTCATTTCACTACACTCGGAATATTGCAAGTACAATTTAAATTTTCTGTGGAAGATGATATTACTTTTACATAATCTTGTCGAAACATCGTACATTTACAGTAAAGTTTTTGCATTACCCAGTCGAACCGTCTCCAGACTTTTATTTTTAAAAAGTGGGTTCATGAAAATAAACATTGAAGATGTTTTTAAGAGTTTGATCTATTGTTATCATGGGCTTTCACGCAAAGTTCTTGGGTGATTCTGAACAATACTATGCTGGATACAGTTCCTATGGTAACCAGACGTGTGTGGTACGTGCTAAGCATCGCGTAAGTTTAACGTCTTGTATATGGTTGCCAATGGAGGCAAAGTAGACCTGGGCTGTAATAAAATTGATAATTATAGCACACAGCCTTATGCATAACTAATTTAAGAATGGTCAAGGAAATCTTGTACGGCTGAGAATAAAAAAAATTAATGACATTAAAGAATGGTTCTTTTATTCGGTGGTAATTTGGGGGGTATTTATTTACTTTTATGAATGTTATACATTGACTATGATAAGTTTGAGGTAGCTGTGCAGTTGGCCATTTTTGACAAAAGTCGAAATATTAATTTTATTTCTTAAGAGTTGAATTATTATTTCTGAAAAATTTTCAAAAGCTCTTCAACTGCCAAGATTTTATTCGTAACCTATAATCTCTGTTTGTGTGTGTGTGTGTGTATAAATAAATAAATAATTTTCAAACTGTTGATTACATTAATTTTTAGATTGTATCAATT
The DNA here is from genome assembly GCF_000517525.1 of Limulus polyphemus. Classification (NCBI taxonomy): domain Eukaryota; kingdom Metazoa; phylum Arthropoda; class Merostomata; order Xiphosura; family Limulidae; genus Limulus; species Limulus polyphemus. The sequence continues at coordinate 111,222 of NW_013667070.1, forward strand.
TTTGTGTGG
>NW_013667070.1:111671-114947 GCF_000517525.1 Limulus polyphemus
GTGTGTGTGTGTGTGTGTATAAATAAATAAATAATTTTCAAACTGTTGATTACATTAATTGCTAATAGGCGATTAAATCAGCACTATAAAACAATAACGAATTAAATATCGCATTATCATTATCGGTCCAGGTTGTCAACTTATTGTCATAATAAAGAATATGGTTGACAAAACACTTTATTTACAAGGTTTAAGCAGTTCAAAATCTTTGTAACGCTATTTTCAGGTTTTGAAATGTTCAAACTTTGTAAGTAAAGTGCTTTGTCAGCTCTCTCCATTCATCCAATCTTGGGTATTTTTCCTATAATTTATACATGAATGGAAGTTTCTTGACACCCCCACCCCCCCTACCAGCTATCATCAGAGTCAGCCAAGAGCAACTATGTATGTGTTTGTAGATCTATGTATAGAGTTAGCACTTGTAATGTTCAGCATGTTTTAGTTATTGTGGGAAAGACTATATATGTACAAACATGTTTTATAACTCCTCGGCTGTTAAGAAGCCTGCCGTGTTGCCCCTAGATTATCATAATAGTAAATTATTGCATTGCTTCTATGATGGCCAAAACATGACTTGTTAGTGCCGGTACATTTAAGCCGCTTTCTTCGTGCCCCCACCCCTTTTTTTTTATGCTTTTGCTGCTCCATGAAGCAAGATGGAGCATGTTGGTTTGCCCCTTCTCGTACGTCCATCGTCTTTTCGTCGCGATCGTGTGGACGAGATATCCCAAGATTGGAGGGAGCTGACAAAACATTTTATTTAGGAAGTTCGAACATTTCAGAATACACTTATTCAGGAAAAATGTGAAAATAGTGTTACAAAGATTTTGAACTGTTCAAACCTTGTAAACCATCTTTGTCTTTATTATTAGACTTCGTTTTCCCCCCTCCTGAATCCACTGAATCGATGGATTTTGACCAAACTCGTACAGTAGGCACTAAATGCAAAATTTTAGACTGATTAACTTTTGAAGTTTAAAGATCAAGGTCAAAAGGTAACTGGTTCTTTTCTAACCTTGTGAGCACAATATTTCAATATTAACTTGATCTGATGAAGTCTGATGTTTTATTGTGGTTTAAAAGTAACTTTTACACAACTTGAACCAGTTATTGGTTGAAAAAATGCTTAAGCCATGTGATGCAGAAATTTTCTACTTAAAGCTTTTATTTTTAAAGAAACCGTTTTTGTAAGTAAATGTGTTATAGATAAGTTATCTATCATGACATTGACCAACATGTATCCACTTAGATAGCAAAAACAACCATATATACACAAAAAAAAAATTTTTAGGAGTAACAATTTAGTTTTATGAAATATCTGTCCTGAATATTTCATACTTGAACTAAATGTATAAATCTTAAATTTGCTTGTAAAAAAGAAATCACTAAAAAAATAACCCTAGAATTTAAATTGTTGCATTTTCTGCAAAAAAACAAAAAAAACTAACCTTGGTATGACTTTAACAAGTGTAGCTTTATTTCAACATTACACAGACACAGGTATGTACGTTGCTGTGTTGTTAGTATATACAATACCAGAAAAATGGCTTTGTTTTCCTTGCTTGTTGAAGTACTGTTTTTCTTTTTGAACACATCTCTAATCTTGATGACCTTGAAATCCTTTGGAACAAGGGATAGGAACTTGCAGAGAATCTAAACCTAAAACTTGAACTGGTACAGTACTGTATGTAAGTACATGTACTTTTCACCAAACGTAAACACATGCACACACACACGGATAGGACATTCAACTCCAGTCTCTTGTACACACCTCATCTCCCCTAATTTATAATTCCTCTTGTGTTCACTGCATTATTTATACCTAGAACACGTATTAATGCCCTCTTGGCTAAAGCTCTTGTAACAGTATAAAATGAAAGAAGAAAAAAACAAACTAACACTACTTTGTAATACAATATTAACTTTATTATATTAGAATATCCAGAGATAGGTTTTGAAATTGAAGAATTTGGTATTAGAACTCAATTGAATAAATTAATTCATAAACTTTGGCTGTAGTTTTGTACACGTTACATTGAGAAGAGTTCATAACATGTCTTGATTATTTGATGTAGACATATTTTAAATGGAACAGACAGTGCAACCACATCTTGAATGTTGTTGAGTAACAAGAAAATAACTTAGGCCTAACTGTAAAAAACTTGTTAGGTTTGTCAAAAAAAAAGATGTATATTGTATGTCACTGAAGTTTTTATAGAAGGAAAATGCCTATTAAACCCTCCAGCAAAGAAAAAAAACATTCCTCGACTTCTGTTTGCGGGTCTTCTTCGGTGAAAATATAGTACTTGAGAAAGAGGAAAATATAAAATTAGAAGTTATTAGTTTTTATTTATGTTGAAAAATTTAGTAAAGAAAAACAAACACAACTAAAAAAAAATTATCTTTGTTTCATTGCTACTGAGGAAAGCCGATTAAAATTGCAGTAATAGTTTAATATAGATGTAGATTTATAGTTTCAAAAGTACAGACTCTGATTTCCAAGAATGTAAAAAACATTGGACTATATTGCTGTATCTACTCTTGTTAAGATGGGGAACTGTGCTCCTCATATGTATATTTTCTTTACGATAATTGTGGTGCTAAAGTTTAATTAAAATTTTTTATCTGAGATTGTGTACTGAGACCAAACTCTATGTGAATTTAATGTTTCCAAGTCAATCTCACGAGGCAAGAAGAAGAAGAATGACGTGATTTCTTTGTCTAGCCCTTTTTTTTTTCTATCTGAGTGTATAATATATTAAATTATTCTTACTTTTAAGTCCTTAAAATACTTTTTGTTGTTGTTGTTATTCTGGATCTCAAATTTCATTTGTACAAACACTCTCCTAGTGGTACTAATTTGTTAAAAGCATCTACAAATCATAAGATTATTTATATGTATTAAATCTTGTTAGATATTAAAGCTTTTTATTCAATAAAATTGTTTTTGTGATACGGTATATAAAACGGGATTTTTGTGAGTAAGTGTGTTATAGATACGATATTTATCATGACATTGGTCAGCAAGTATCCACTCGGATAGCAAGAACATTCAGTGGATAAACTAAATTTTGATACTGGTTTCACAGACAAATACAAAATAAAAGATTTCATCGGTACGTGTTCTGCTTTAAAGAACTTCTTTCACCCTGTGTATTTCTCGTTTATATTTTTTACCTTTCAAGTATCAAGTGACATTGGTGATTTAAGTTTGGTTGCAAAATATACACCCACTAAACACTTCAAAGCTGGCTTGTTCTCTCTTGAAATGACGTC
>NW_013667070.1:115799-120119 GCF_000517525.1 Limulus polyphemus
CGTATTTCTTTACATGATTCTGAAATAGTCTGACTAATCCCTGTATTGTGAGTGAGACAACTTGTTTTCTGGACCTTGTATTTGAAGTTTCCTTTAAACTATGAGAGAAATACACTGAATTATCAAGAAAGTTTTGAAGTGCAAAGTAGCAGAAAGTTACTATAACTTTGCAATGATTTTATTCACGTGCACGGTAGGCCTAGATGGTTAAATAAAAGCACTAGAACAAAAAAAAAAGTTTTTATTAAAGCGTTAAAAGATAATAATTGTCAAATAACATACAGGGCTGTCACAGACAGTGCACATGTTCAACGCTGTGACTGTTGGCTCGTTTCAGAGCAATGGAAAGGCCATTTTAACGTGAAACTGTAAACAAGTATAATAACTTGCATCTAACAACGAACTATTTTTAACTTCAGTTATCTGACAAACTAATTTTTGTAGCTTATATGTTAAAAATTCGACTCGAGCCACTGCCTTAAACGTTAAATAAAGTTTTCCATCTCGGATCTTTACGTATATATTTATGATATCAGTTTTTTTGCATACATCACTTGTACTAGATATTTTTCATCATCTACAATTTGTTCAGAGGGATACAACTTTTAACATTTTTTAAAACTGAGATATAGATATGTGAAGTATAATTTAGATAGGGTCGCACAGTAATTGATCTTAATGCAGTAACAGTTTTATTTTATTTTGTCTGTAGAACTAAAAAGTCAAGTTCTTGTAATAGCTTGGAGCCTACAAATATACCATGTTCTTTGGTCATCTGTTCACTGTTAAAAGTTTTTTTACTGGTTGCTGTGAAATTTCAGGGACCTCCACTTTCCGAACCAAGTGCTAAAAGATTATTCCTGGCACCTGGTCAGCAGGGAATTAATGCTCCACCATCCCCTGGTCAGCTTGGTCAGTCGTATCCTCCTCGATTATTTAGCCCTTCGCAGTCTCAAGGATCAACGGCCAGAAATACGAACCCAAACTTTCCTCAGCAAGTAAGCAGATTTGTGAATTAGTATATATTAATTGTTGATTTTTTTTTACAGATTTATTTCTGTAAAATACAAAATATGAAATCATAAAGATATGCCTGCTCTCTCTTTCTCTGAGAAAAGTTTTATAAGCTAATGATGCGTGTCCATGTTATTCCTGATGTACGGCTCTTAAAATGATGCAGCAGGTTGCTTAAAATAGGAAAACTGAATTTGGGCACATGGAATATTCTCAGTAGTGTATGTAAACAATGGGCACATGGAATATTCTCAGTAGTGTAGGTAAACAATGTTTTTTTTTTTCCATTATTTTATTACGAATTACAGCTTTTACAGTAAGGTAGAATTCTTAAAACAGGTACGATGTTTTGATCACTGGTGCGATCATTCTCAAATGCACAAGTTTTAACAGTAAAGAAACTTGTGTACTTGAGAATTATTGCACCAGTGATCGGATGAAATACTAATTTTAAAAATATTCTTCCTCACTGTACAAGCTGTAACTTGTCGTAATACTTATAATCACTAAGTAAATTCAGAACAAAACAATTAATTCTTTATTCTTGTCTGCGAAGAATGAGTCCAAATAAAAAAAAAAGGAACGTAGCAATACAGAGCGCTCACCACAATTTGCATATTTAAAGATTCAACATTTTTTTGTATAGTCCATCTGACCAATTGATGCCAGTCAATAAGGATACAAAGCTTAAAAAGCAAGGTACAACAATATTTGAATTAGTATCGATACATACAAATGCATCAACTTAAAGCAGTGGTTCTTAACCCTTGAACCCTTGGGTCACAACCCAAAACTGGGTTGCCAAAGGGGTCTATTTGAACGCATGGGGGGCGCCGAGCTAGTCCTGCAACCAGAATTTTGGTCACAGCCAAAAAAAAGGTTAAGAACCACTGACTTAAAGCAAGGGTAACGAATTAATAAAATAAAATATAAACTTATTAAAAATGATGTTAACTATCATTAAAGAAATATACAGAGTTGGTCTGACTAAAAAAAAATGGGAGGTTTGCAGCCTCATTTGAGATTTCCCTGTGAAATCTATAAATAACAGAATTAAAATTTACAAGTTCTTGCAAATTGGAATTTAGGATTTTATTCAGGTATTTAGGCTAAAATTAAAAGGTGCCTTTCTAGCTTAAGGACCCAAGAATCAGAACTGTATAAGAAATGCAATAAAATACTGGCTTGATTGGCCTTTTGTCACTATCAAGTAACAGTTTTATTGCCAAAGCTATTCATCTAGTTGGCCAGGTTTAAGTTTACAAGGTAGTATATAAATTTTATTTTAATCAAAGTTCACGCTTAATGTCTTTTGTACTGAAATTAATGACCATATCTAAATTAAAGGGCAGAGCAAACAGTAAATCTGTTTTTTGTTGTATTTGCATCATTTTGCCATGTTGAGTAACAGCAAGGACACTCTGAAACTGGAGAATGCTGTCCTTAAAAATGAAGATTTTTTAATATAAAACTTGATATTATTTGAGGTTGTGGATTCTGATTACAAGTCTGTTGAGTTTAAGTGATTACCTAATGAGGCTAGGGTTAATTGTTAGCTTGGTTATGGTTACTGTTAGTGTATGGGGTAATAATGGTTTAAGCTTATTTTATTATTGTATTAACTCTGCCGTACATGTATATATATATGTTGAAATACTCATTTAAATTCTCTTTTATTTAATAAATTTTTCTTAAAAATGCTTTCAATATGTTGCTTAAAACCTCATGGTTTTCATTTACTTAACTAATTAGGTTCTAAGCTATTTAGCCTAAAGGTACTTGTAATGTAAATGTATGTCTGTTGTGTTATTATAAGCATGTACATGAAACTGATTTTTTCTGTTAATGACAAAACTGTCAAAAAATGTTCTTGTTCATGTTGAGCTCAATTGATTTTACTTGAATACGATGTTAAAGCCCTTTTCAAGTTTACAAATTTCAGTTTTATGTTTGGAAATAGTAAATCTTTCCTACACATCTGATAGTTAATCGGATTAATGGATATTGAATCAAATTGAACTGGCTCTTTCCATTGTAACAATAGCAAGTGTTGGCCAAGACTTGCACTAGTGGCAAACCTGTGTTTATTTCTTCACTGCAGTCATAAAACTGATCATGAAACTGAAAGTATGTCTCTTCTATTGTAAACACTACTAATATGAGCTATTTAAATAACACTTTTTTTTTTTTTTTTTTACAAGAATTATATTATGCCTTGTCTTCACTTTGAGGCCTGCTGTAGGTATAGGATTTTTAAATCTCAAGATTTTAAACAGTCAATCGAATCCATAGGTTTCTCAGCATTTTTGTTAGTGGCAGAAAGAGAGACTATATAAATATCAATGCTATAAACTGTTTTATTTCTGTATTGTAATAACTTAAAAAATACCTCAGTTTTGTGAAAGATTTTCAATTGCTAATAACTAACTTTATAGCTGTTTTATTCCCTGTCTCCAGCCGCTTTATATCCTTGAACTTCATTGTAGGATATTGTATATGGTTTGAAGTTTTGATGGTTTCTCAGGTTAAAGGAAATAAAAACAGTAGTTTTTGTGACACGACATGTGATGGTTATTTTATAATTAATCAGATTTTATTTCATACGTATTTTTTTACTTATATGGTGTTTAATGAAAAAAAAAAAAGGTGTCAGTGATGAATTTACGTGTACTGTAACTTAATTGCTACTAAGGGTGTTAAAAACCCAAATAATAATATATATATATATATAGAGGAATGTTCACGATCTAAGGTAACGGTGCAAAAAGAGTTGCCACCGCCTCTACTGGTACGATTACTGTGTCTAAAGACTATTGCACCGCAGTGTAACATCCTCAGCATAATTCTTTTTCACAATTTACCGAGGTCAGTTATTACAAACTCCCAGTTCCTGGCAGTTATTTTGATTTAAAAAATAATTATCTCCTCCTAAGAAATAATTACTAATCAAGGGTGCTCGAAGATTAGCAATCCTCCTTCACCCTGCTCGTGGCATAAGGTTAAGTTTCGATTAATGGTCAGCAGGTTAATCAGCTGTATGGGCGAAGAAGTTAAAAAAATTGCATATATATATCTTCCCGTATATATACGTATGATGATGAGGCAAGTAGGCAGAAGTGAAGGCAAGTCCAAGGCGTAGCGGAGGCCGGTTGATCTTGAAGAAGGAGCAAGTCGGCAGCCGTTTTTGACAAGTTATCAAAACAAAATAAAGCACACTGGCCTTTACAGGGCCTGGCAGGGACCAGTGGATCCAAGTGCCAAGGCTGGGATCTATAGATCCAATGCCAAAGAATTTGATGTGGGGGG
>NW_013667070.1:120140-120786 GCF_000517525.1 Limulus polyphemus
AAACGGGAGAAGCCATCTTCCAGTGTTGTTGTTTTCCTCTTTATATGCTTTCCAAAGTCTATCAACTGTGTATTAATGATAATTTCGGAGGGCCTACTTGAATTGCCCAAAGACACACAAGTCCGTGGAAGATGTCCCTAAATAGTACAGCATAAATTTGCATTTGAACTTGTATCTTTCAGAAGAACTGTTATTTTGACTCGGATGTATGGCTGGATGTTTTAGTTTGATGGAGACAAAGATGATGTGAAGTGTTTACCTTATTATTTTTTTGACTCTCCAAATATTTAACTTACGATTATAGCTGTAACCTGCTGTCACCATAAATCTCTGGGAAACACCTTTGCAACATCCTCTTTACCATTTTTTGAAATATATCAAAGGCAGAAAAAATTAGACATATACTTTATCCAATATGGCAACACTGTCATTGCTTCTCACATGCAGATAATGATCATACAGTTGGTCTTACATTTGGTTATTTATTGTAGAAGATGCATACAAACATGGCTCTTGTGTCACCTCAATTCTTGTGAATTATCTTGTTTAAACTTCCAGTGGAGGTTCCTACTTCACAGCTACAGTGGACCACTGTGCTGTAGGGCTGCTTTCAGAGACAAACTGTTTATCTTTTTTTTTTTTTTTT
>NW_013667070.1:121455-122645 GCF_000517525.1 Limulus polyphemus
AAACTGTTTATCTTTTTTTTTCACTACCTCCAGTATTAACTGATAACTGTTGTTGTAGAAGATGCATGCAAACATGGCTGTTGTGTCACCTCAATTCTTGTGAATTATCTTGTTTAAACTTCCAGTGGAGGTTCCTACTTCACAACTACAGTGGACCACTGTGCTGTAGGGCTGCTTTCAGAGACAAACTGTTTATCTTTTTTTTTCACTACCTCTAGTATTAACTGATAAATGGTTGTCTGTTTTTTCTCTTTTGGAATCACAACTTTCCTAACTTTACCTCTACAGCTCAACACTACAGATGTATCCGTTTTGAAATACTAAATATTTGTACTTTACATGCTTCTATAATTGTGAGTGGTATAGGATTGAAAAATCCTGTAAAGTAAACTTTCCTAGAAAGAGTCAATTGTAGATGCCATCTCAACTTGCAAAACACCACATTTAAACTGAATTCTAACAGGAATATTGGGGCTTTTATCCTGTGTAGTTACAGGACCAGGTCTTGAAGATGGGCAAGGTGATTGGTTATGAATAATCCTGTGAATGATTTATGCTACATTTTGTACATGAACGTATTTTAAATCTTTGTGGTTCCAATTTAAAAGTTTTAATTGTTAATGTAATTTCATTTCAAAATACTATTAATAAATGTTTATATGGATCAAAAATGATTTAAATCCAGTTATTTAAAGTTGATTTAATATTTTCCAACATAAGCACAGAGGTTAGACACACTTTTTGAAAGGTATTGTTAAAATGATGTGTTTGGAAAGTTTAAAAATTTGATGTTTAAAAATTATTTCATGTATCCTGATTTTGTGTAAATGGTAAGTAAACTGGATGCTGGATGTACAAGACTGTTTAGTATAACAGTTATTATTTAGTGATTTGATATTTAATGATTATTTAGTTTTTATAACAAGAGTGTTAAAAGGTAATTATTTTAAAAGTAATAGTGATGACAAGTTTTGTTATGTAACTCTGTATGAGTCATATGTTGGTGAATGCAGTTTAATTGTTGTACTAGGCTTTTGTAATATTGTTGACGTCATCTTACCTTGAAGCTTTGGAATTTTTCTTAAGTTGTCTTAAGTGAGTATTGCTACATTATAGTGTCTCGTAGTTTGTAGAAAGTTCTAGGCCTCAGTTGGGTAATATATATATATATATATATATATATATAGTAG
>NW_013667070.1:123393-130371 GCF_000517525.1 Limulus polyphemus
TCTCCAGATTATCATTAAACCAAGATACACACTACCCTTCACATGTGGATCACTGTTGTCCTGTTCAAGTTGTCTCCAGATAATCATTAAACCCAGATACACACTACCCTTCACATGTGGATCACTGTTGTCCTGTTCAAGTCGTCTCCAGGTTATCGTTAAACCCAGATACAACCCACACTACTCTTCACATGTGGATCACTGTTGTTCTGTTCAAGTTGTCTCCAGATAATCATTAAACCCAGATACACACTACCCTTCACATGTGGATCACTGTTGTCCTGTTCAAGTTGTCTCCAGGTTATCGTTAAACCTAGATATAGCCAACACTACCATTCACAGGTGGATCACTGTTGTCCTGTTCAAGTCGTCTCCAGGTTATCGTTAAACCTAGATATAGCCAACACTACCATTCACAGGTGGATCCTTGTGGTCATGTTCAAGTGGTGTAAAGTTATATAAACTAAAATTATTCAATCTGAGCTGAAAAATATTTTAATATATTTGTAACTCTTATTGTAACCAAGACCCCAAGTTTAACTTTCCAAGGCTTATGGTTTAAGGCTGATGGTTCAAGAACTCCTGTACACAAAGTTCCCTGTGTATCTTGGATACACTGACTTTAGTTGTGAACAATTATTAAATTCCTCATTGATGGTGTAAAATCTAGACGTACAGTTTCGTTTGAAAACATGCTACAGTAATCTCCTGGCCCAACCTGCATTCCTTTTTTGTTATTTTTATGCAGTTGGGTAACTTTAAGGTTTTGAATAGTAGTATTGAATTTAGGAGTATTTAATAATTCCCTTATAATCATGGTAGTATTGGATTTAGGAGAAATACTCCTAAATCCAATACTACTATGATTATAAAGGAATTATTAAATACTCCTAAATCCAATACTACTATGATTATAAGGGAATTATTAAATAATTAATTCCCTTATAACCATAGTAGTATTGGATTTAGGAGTATTTAATAATTCCCTTATAATCATAGTAGTATTGGATTTAGGAGTATTTAATAATTCCCTTATAATCATAGTAGTATTGGATTTAGGGGTATTTAATAATTCTTATAATCTGCTGAACACTCATACCACCTCTGTGATACCAAGAGATCTTTCTCTCTCTCCTAATGTAACCAAGCTGGTTTCCTTGTTTCATTTCTCCACAAATATATATTATGAACACTCTTACTACCTTTATTATATCCACATTCATTTCTTTCTTATAAACTGATTTTTTTGTTCTGTTTCTCACAATTATCTGTTACAAACAGGGTATATCCTGTGAGATATTAATCTTTTCTTCCTTAATGTCAATAAGCTGATTTTGTCATTCCGTTTTTCCAAGACTATCTGTTATCCAGCTTCATATTTTTTATTTTGTGGTATATTTTGGGAGTGAAGATTTATATGAAAGTTGTATGTTTAGCTTGGGGTTGGCTGTCCCATCACTTTTGGTTAAATATTATAGTATGTATTACATTTTACCACAGTATTACAGTTTATTTTGTCTTGTCTGCTTCTTCAAGTGGGCAGTTACAATGACAACTTTGTAATATCACATTTTTTACATTTGTTCTGGGCATGAGATTAAGGGATTTCTAATTCTTACTTTGATTTAATGTTTTTTAAGCTCTCTTAGAATGTAAACAGGAGCCAAATTATAGAACAATACAGGCATCACATGGATTGCTTTTTAGAATAATGTAATATTTTTTTTTACAATTAACATGTATCTTCCATACTCTGTGGACCAGTGTGTTATGCCTTATGATTCTTGTTATTAGGTTGTGAGTCAACTTAACACACAGCAAAATCCTCAAGCCAGAGGATTTGAACAACGACCATCTTCTCAACAAGGCAGCTATCAGCACCAGGTGTGTAGTTACTGTGTTGTGCAGGGTTAGTTAGTAAGAGTGTAAATTATGGTTTATAAGATATATTTAAGTTTGAAAATTAGAAAAAAAAAAAAACACAAACATGAATCGTTAGGTCCCAATACCAAGTTAACTTTTATTACGAGTTTTATTGAGAATCTCTCATTAATGTAAGAGTTATAAACTGATCATAATGGCCTCATAAGGAATTAAGTAACCTGGCGCATTGAATTATTCATTTGGTATGATTGAAGTAGTTTTTTGTTTCGTTAGGATAACTGTTACTAGGAATGATCAGATTTAACTCTCACCTGTTCATAACTAGAGCTTCTTGATGGGGGGAGGGGGATTAAAGTACTTGAAATTTGTAGTCTTAGGGTAAATATGTTAGTTCAGTAGTTAGTTAAGAAACAAACTAGGTTTGAAACGACTAGTTGATGATTTAGTTTATAAAGTTGTCAAAAGATGGCGCAACATTTCACACGCCGAGATATACTGTTTCAATATCCGGCTCTTTGTTTTGCTGACAATACTACATGTGAAGTAACATACTAAAATATTGTTTAAGATTATATATTGATCAAGATCTTCACTGTACTTAAATGGCAACACTGGCCCCGACCACTGTATAAAGTATTACCAGCTTTATTTAAATTAAAAAGGAAAATGCTTTCTTTAATATATTCCTTTACGAGTTATAATACTTAGATAAAAAAAAAAATATGTTGATAGTTGTTACAAATGTTAATAGTTTCCATAATTGTCGTATATAATAGAGTGGCGCTATCTCTAACAGATCCGGTTTACAAAAATGGAACCTAACCAAATATATCACTTATAATAATCTAATTTCTAAAATTAAAAACAAAAAAATCTAGCAACTGCCACTACAAATAAACGCTTCTTCGCGACCAGCACAGCAGTAACTCGGCAAGTTTCATTGGAATTGATTTGTAAGAAGAGGCTCCATAGTGGCGGCTCCTCCAAGCCCTCGGAACGCAGTTCGTTACCATAGCAACAGTGCTCGGAGGCCTTGCCTTTGCTATTACGTTATTATTGCAAGAGTATCATATGGTATGAGGAGTGTAATCAGCGCCGCGTACAAATTGTACGAAGAATATGGAACTAATAAGAATTTCGAAAGTAAACCGTTAGTTCCTCAGCTTGTTATCTATCAGTGATATTCGCTTGATTATACCGTGAAATAACTGGAAGACGATATTTATTTAACGGTTAATTCCATCCATAATTAAAAACAACGCGGTCTTAGGTGCACACTTTAGAAACACGTTAATTTTCTTATGCGTTGTACAATGACGTAGAAAAAGAATTTAAAACATGTTACATACGTGTCTTAAAAACAAGGATAATGGGAAAATAAAGACCAGACTTTTCTACTAGAGCTGTAAGCGGCTTATATTGTAAGTGACTTATAAATTTAGTTATTTCCGTCTAATCTATTGTGGGAGAAAAGAAAGAATTATTTTATTTTTCTGTTGTTTAAATTGCTCGGGTAAACCGTAAATTATATTTTCAGGTATTCTGTCGAACACCTTTTTTTTTTTTTTTAACATTCCGGACTTTCAATCCTAGACGACTTTAGTCTGGCTGAGGAATATGATTTTTATTTGGTTGTAGATTTGAAAGTAATTTGGCTATAACAAGTCTCGTGTTAGTTCCTGAGTTTAGCGTAATAACGTATTGAAGTTTTGTTTTGTTTAGCAAGCTAAACACATTTCAGAAAATTCAGTTCCAACAGCATCTCATAGTTTTATTCGCACTCCCCCTTCTTTTTACAATTAGTCAAAGAGTGAGTTTAGTGATGAGATATAATACACGGGTACGTGTGAAAATTCTATATATATCTCGTAGTAATTACTTGTTATTTTTATTAATAAAATATATATATATATGTATAAAAACGCTTGATTTTTGCATTATTACACTAATGACTACCCTAATCGCTTGCGCCCTCCAAGAGATCACTTGTGACCACTGGGGGACGCCCCATTCTTTGGGAAACGCTGGTTTGTGTAGCGAAAAATAATCGGTCATCTGCAGTCGTAGTTGAGAAAAAACTGCATTAAGCCTCGTGAGTACAAACACTATAAGAAACCCACGCAATTACTGAGTTATTTACATTTGTCGATATTATGAAACCTTTCTAACTTATCTTTAGGATCCCCTGAATTATTCCCCCTTTTACAGTATCGCGATAATATTTTTTTGAGTATCACACCACACCAAGGCTTCAATAAAACTTTTATCTAGTTAGTTAAAGAACTACAGCCGTGTAAGCCTTTTGTCTAAAATTGTAACCCGTGCAAGAAGTAATCCTCCCCCCCCCTGGTTCAGCGGTAAGTCTTATGACATATAAAGCTAAAAACCAGGTTTTGATACCCGTGGTGGGGGCACAGCACAGAGAGCCCATTATGTAGCTTTGTACTTAATAATAATAGAAAACAATCAAATCACACCCTTTGGCTTGACCAGACAAGTGTAGCCCATGAGTTGGCGGTGGGTGCTGTTAACTAGCTACTTTTCTTCTAATCTATCAGTTTGCGCGAATATCCTATGACAAAGCGGGGGGGGGGAACTCTTTAAATAAATGTTTTTTTAAATTATAAGCCATACAATGGAAATATATGTCTACATATTTTGATTTTTAAATTACGTTTTCATTCCTATTGATAGGCGCAGTAGATTTCCGCATTCCTGTAGGAGTAAACACGAGATTAGGTTTAAAGCATCTGAAGCAGAGATTTGCTGATTTATTGTGTTGTTAAATGTTTATATGGTACACGTAATTTGACCGTTCATACGTAGCCGAAGAACTGTTTTAATTTAATTTTAATGGCGTATTATCACATTCGTTTAATTAATGGTTACTGCTTACCTTTTCGCGACGTTCGTCTTTAAACCAGGTATGTTAGTTGTAATGAGAACCATTCTTATTTTCCGAACTGTATCGGTTGAATCGTCTTCCCCGTTGATATTCTTACTGAAAGTTAGAAAAAAAAAGGGGTGGGGGGGACAAGAAATTATCTTTGTCTCCATAACATAGAGCACGATATTGTAGTGAGTAGAAAAAAAACAAAAACAAAGTACCGAGACTTCTAAACAATCCGTCTAAGCGCGCGCTGCTGCTACCTCGTGATTTGTCCACAGTTTACGACTCTGTGTTTTTATGAACAGTTTTGGAAATAATGCGTACTTCATATATAATTTCGGATAAGCCAGTGCATTGGTAAATAGGATGGTATAATATTTAATTATTATAGACCACAGTCTTTAGCGAAGGAAGAGGTGGGGGGGGGGGTGATGAGTCCGCAGTGTTTTGTAATGGCTTTTTCGTAATAGCGATTTTCACATTTATATTTAATTTAGGATGCTGTAACTCTAGCCTATTCTCTTCTGTCACGCGCAGAGAGAGAGAGAGACTGCTATCGGGGTTCACAAAGACTGCTCGTGTTGGAACAACTCGTAAGGCTGAAGATTACTTGAAGATAAGATGGATAAACGCTTGGATTCAAAAGCACAGTAGAGTTTTCAGTATGTGTTTTAACCATTGTAGGCATTCTGTGCCATTAGAATCAGTAGAACGAACTGGTGGTTTTCTGGTACGTACCGTTACCATGATCCCCTTCTGTATATTATTTTACAGTCAAACAAACGAACTGGTGGTTTTCTGGTACGTATCGTTACCAGGGATGGGAACCAGGATCCCCTTCTGTATATTATTTTACAGTCAGACAAACGAACTGGTGGTTTTCTGGTATGTACCGTCACCAGGGATTGGAACCAAGATCTCCTTCTGTGTATTATTTTACAGTCAGACAAACGAACTGGTGGTTTTCTGGTATGTACCGTCACCAGGGATTGGAACCAAGATCCCCTTCTGTATATTATTTTACAGTCAGACAAACGAACTGGTGGTTTTCTGGTACGTACCGTTACCATGATCCCGTTCTGTATATTATTTTAGTCAGACAAACGAACTGGTCGTTTTCTGATATGTACCGTCACCACGGATGGGAATCATAATCCCCTTCTGTGTATTATTTTACAGTCAGACAAACGAACTGGTGGTTTTCTGGTATGTACCGTTACCAGGGATGGGAACCAGGATCCCCTTCTGTATATTATTTTACAGTCAGACAAACGAACTGGTGGTTTTCTGGTATGTACCGTCACCAGGGATGGGAACCAAGATCCCCTACGATGTACGAGTTTTTGTTTTTTTTTGCATAAATCATTAGCAGATTTTTGAGTCTAATTGTAATTTTGCACAAACTAATGAAGTGAAGATTTTGGCAATAACCGTTACCAGTTAACGAACTGAGGATTATGGATCTTTTGACACTGATCGTTTTTTTGTTGTTGTTGTTTATTTCTTTAATCGTACTAAGGATTTCAGAACTGTTATTCGTAGGAACCATGTGATTTTACAGTCAAACCAATGAACTGTTATTAGTAGGAACCATGTAATTTTACAGTCAAACCAATGAACTGTTATTCGTAGGAACCATGTAATTTTACAGTCAAACCAAGGAACTGTTATTCGTAGGAACCATGTAATTTTACAGTCAAACCAAGGAACTGTTATTCGTAGGAACCATGTAATTTTACAGTCAAACCAATGAACTGTTATTCGTAGGAACCATGTAATTTTACAGTCAAACCAAGGAACTGTTATTCGTAGGAACCATGTAATTTTACAGTCAAACCAAGGAACTGTTTGCTTTATCTGGTATGCATCGTAACCAAAACTTGGAGCCTATCTGTGCATTTTTTTTTTGAAGACTGAACAGAGAAGGTTTTGTTGTAGAGGTTTCAGAATTTTAAAGGAGAACTGGCAAGATCATTGACGAAAAAATAAAAGTCGTATAAAAGTTAGCATTCAAGTAAATATATCGAGAGAAAAGCAAAGCAAAGTATTTTTTTTTTTTAAATTATATCGGGTCAGTTAGGGTTGGAGGCCCGGCATGGCCAGGTGGTTAGGGCCCTCGACCCGCAATCTGGGGTCGCGGGTTCGAATTCCAGTCACGCCAAACATGCTTGCCCTTTCAGCCGTGGAGGCGTTATAATGTGACG
>NW_013667070.1:131302-136196 GCF_000517525.1 Limulus polyphemus
CCAAGAGTTGGCGGTGGGTGGTGATGATGACTAGCTGCCTTCCCTGTACTCTTTCACTGCTAAATTAGGGACGGCTAGCGCAGATAGCCCTCGTGTAGCTTTGCGCGAAGTTCAAAAAACAAAAAACAAACAGTTAGGGTTGGCAGAGACAAAATGGCGGACGATTTCGGAGAGGATATATCGCATAAACAAATAAGGTGATTATAAAAAGTCATTTTAGCATGTTAGGCCATTCTCACTGTAAAATAACTTCACATACATTATGATTCTACTTAATATTCTGATTTTTTTTACTACTACTGGATCAAAAAAAAAAGCGAAATTTGCTCACGACGTACCGTAATACTAACTCCACAGTTTCGATTGTTCAAACTATTTTTTTTTAAATAGAATAACATCTTCATACAATATTTAATAACATATCAAAATATCTAAGTAATACAAGTTTAGGAGGAGATGGAATGGGGGGGGGAGGTCAAGAAACCTGTGACTATAATGAGTGGGGGGTTAAGGTCAAGAAACCTATGACTATGAGACAAAACAATAGAGCACTGTGAATATAATAAACGAGATTAATTTGGATTATTTAATTTTTTTTCTCTCTCTCTATCACACACACACACACACACACACATATATAAATAGTCTGTTTATATAATTATTACATGTTCTGTAATGCATGAAATGGGTTTCGTATCATTTCGGGTTATAAAGGTTACTTTGACTGTTAATTTATTAACCATTTGGGGCATCGTCCCCCAAATCAAGTCAAATATTAACGACTGCAGCGCCACACCTCGTATAATTCCGTAACAGGTTGTAATCTGGTCTTTCAGTATTTATTAGAACAATGACTCACGACACGGACTTTCCCGCCTTTTTGTCTCCTACCGGCCTCTGTTTTGGAAATACAGGTCGACTGACGAACTACTTCCGTTGTGATAAAGACAACTCTTAAACCCCAACACTACATAATTCTCCCGCCAGGTGGTCTACAAATGACCCGGATATTGCGTCAGCATTTTATGGTGATGAGTGTATTTACATGTAATGATTATTTTTTTTTATTTTCTTGTTTTGAAAAATCACTACTTCCTTGCGTTTAATGTGTGTATTTATACACGTATGGTTGTGCGTTTATTTAATCATTTTATATAAATTCGTTTGTGTGTGTTCCTTTTATAATACAATTTTTATCGCTGTTTGTGTTTTACGAAAATAAAGGAAAAGTAGAAAGTTTGAGTCAACATTATTCGTACAAAATTACTAACGGAAAATGTAACGGCCCGTCATGAACCTTTCAAGTGGCAGTCCGTGATTTACACAAGCGGAATCTGTGCATGTTTTGCCTTAACACTAGATACACACGTGTTATAATTTCTACTCCTACACTCGGCGAATCAAATCTTTCTTTGTGAGCTCGGCGGTCGTCGACTTTCGTCATTCTAACTGGCGTAGATGTGTGGGACGTTAGGCTTAACGTTTGATTACGCTTAGCTGACAACTGGATATAATTTGTGTACAAGGGTATTCATTTCACAGTGACTTTTGGACGTCAGTATTAAGCTGGTGTGATAGTACGATAAAAAATAAACCCAACAAAAGAACGGTTACTGAAGTGGACACTCCTTTATCACAGGGATTGATAATTATTGTCCTTGCAAAGAAACTGGACATTAATCGAAAAATTTAGTCGAATTTATGCTTAAATCGAGTTAATTGAAAAAATGCCAGTAGAGGTCGTTACTATCCATACAGATAAGATCACCTGTCAAGATTCAAACAGTACAATTGTCTATCCAAATTAAAAACTGCCGGCATATTAGGCTGGTAGTGGTTTAGTGTAGGTCAATATTTACAAATCGACCTACTTATTCCAATCAATAAGTAGTGATTGAAAATACACGCGAGGGGTTGACGTTCTTATTGAAAAAAACTGATGTTAGTTGAGGGGCTATAAATTTGTTGTGATGGTTATTCCAAGAATGATGCTACTCTATGCATGCTTAATATATTGTGTTGAAATAAGGAACCCTAGATTGTTGTGGTATATTATACGTCTTTGTAACCTCCATGTTCTATGTTCTACTATTCTGTAAACTTGTTCTATACATCTTTGTAACCTCCATTTTCTATGTTCTACTGTTCTGTAAACTTGTTCTACACATCTTTGTAACCTCCATTTTCTATGTTCTACTGTTCTGTAAACTTGTTCTACACAGCTTTGTAACCTCCATTTTCTATGTTCTACTATTCTGTAAACTTGTTCTACACATCTTTGTAACCTTCATTTTTTGCATGCGACCACCGTTTCTTAAACTCGTATATTTTTGGTTACTAAAGCTTTGAATTGCCAACTTTTAGACTCCTTTTCTTCTGTTTTATTGCGTGTGTACATCAAGTTGAAGTTCTATAATGTTAGTATCAAACACACACACACACACACACGCCAGTTAGATGTGCAAGCTTCTCCATATTGCAACTTTTAATGTAAACAAGTTTTTCTGTTTCACTCTTGACGTCCTTTCAATTTCCTCCGTGACAGCCCACGGCAAATTATATCAGAATATATCTATTCTAATGAAAGCGATGGTCCCCCCTTGTATCCAAGAAACTGACCACTTTGACAAGGAGAATTTGAATCTATTTAAGACCGCCAGACTCGTATAGACAGCAAATTCTGCATTTCAATCTGTAGTTGTCGTAACAGATTTCCGATAGCGGAACGCAATGTTCTGTTCCAACATGTTGAACGATTTCTTAGAAAAATGTTGAATTACTCCATGTTACAATTAGATATGAAACCTCTGTAGTTGATGCTGTTGAAGTACGCCTTGAAACAGGTAAAAAAATAATAATAATAGGTTCCTGTAGTTTATTGGATCGAGTTTGTAAGTAAAACACAGTTTGTTTTCCAGAGACAAATATACTGTTATTTATAATGTTATAAATAAAGATATTTATTTTTAACCTATGGCTTATTAGTTCATCTTTTAAAAAGAAATGATTCATTTAATTAATTTATCTTAGGGTCGCGGGTTCGAATCCCCGTCCCACCAAATATGCTCGCCCTTTCAGCCGTGGGTCAATCCCACTATTCGTTGTTAAAAGAGTAGCCCAAGAGTTGGCGGTGGGTGGTGATGACTAGCTGCCTTCCCTCTAGTCTTACACTGCTAAATTAGGGACGGCTAGCTCAGATAGGCCTCGTGTAGCTTTGCGCGAAATTCAAAATAAACCAAATTTTATTATAGAGTTGTCATGCCCTCTGGCGGAGAGAATATGTACCAAATATAATTTCCATAATCCTCTTCGTGTGATGTTTTGTGTGATACTGTGGATGATCTCAGGATTATCGCTTAAATCCCATAACCTTTATTGGTTGCACCACTAATCCTTTCAGTTAACAGTCAGTTTCGTGATCGGGATTTTGGTCTTAATAGACCAGGGAGGGTAAGGTACAAAATACGTCGTCCTCCTTTCCAAACTATGGTTTTTGATACAGATAAATGTTGATGTAGATACGGCAGGAGGGTCGGAGTAAACCACACTTGCCCCGACCACTTTCAGGCCAATGTCCATGTAGGTATCTTTATTTAGATTCGTCTGTTGTGCATGACATCACTTAATTCGGTGTTGTAAAATCCATATATGCGGACAACACATTTCACACGTTTGAAACTAATATTTTACATAAAATACCCTTTTTAAATGTATTTATTTTAGTCTAAACTAGTGTAAGGTTTAAGGTCTACCAATAGGTGGCCTTATTAAATCACTTTTTCTAAAGTATATGTTCACAGGTGAAAAGGTACTTAGGTCTAACAGGTACTAGTAAGTATAGAGTTTCAAATTTCCCGCTGTCTGGAATGTTTATTGCCGCCAAGAACGTGGCTGTTTTTTTTTTCCTTCATTTTTTGTGATGGTCTATTTCAAACACTTGTTTTCACACGTGCGGCTTGCTTCCTTCAAAACCGTGTGTGTGTGTGAGAAATTACACAGTTTTAAAGGATTGTATCGTATAATGTTTATTGTTGTTGTACAGATTAGTAATAAGGTTCTACGAACATGCTTCGGCATCGAGAATGTTCTTAAGAAGCTGATCGTGACCTGTGAGTCGCAAGTTCGAATCCCGTCACAGAACATGCTCGACTTTTCATCCCTGGGGGGGGGGGCGTTAAAAAGTTACAGTCAATTCCACTTTTTTGTTGGTAAAAGTAACCGAAGAGTTGGCGGCTGGTGTTGCTGACGGACTGCCTTCCATCTAGTCTTATCACTTCTAAATTAGGGATGGTTAGTGCGGATAGCCCTCGAGTAGCTATGCGCAAAAACAACAACAAAAACATGTAAGAAGCTAAGCCTATACGCAGAGTCGAGTCGGCTCGTTGGAGTATTACACACAACGTTCATTGTTTAGGACTCGTTTTTAATATTCTGTGTCCCGTGAGAGAGAGTGTGTGTTGAAAGAAGTGAAACACACGCAGAGTTGTTTTAGGATATGTATTAAAAAAAAAAAGCTTTGCTGTACTTTACTGTGGTGTGTACTGGACCGTGTAAGTCTATTTTTATTTTTTTATATTACTACGTAATGTAAGAATGTAAGAACTTACGTTCCTGACTTGTATGTCTTATCACTCTACCAAAGTAACTTTTAACAATGTAAAAAAATTTAAGTGGTTAACAAGCAGTGAATCTCAGCTTGTCTCTTAACCCCCCCCCTCCAATTTTTTATCTGTAACTTTATGATATCCAGTTTTTAAAAACTTTTTTTTTTTCTAGCGCAACTTTTGTATATTCTTAACCGTTTAAAGTTACAAGAACCCCAACTTTGTCATTCGGGGCGGCTGAAAGACGGGAATAATTAAAACAATTGTTTAGGCTTAGTTAAGGATATGTT
>NW_013667070.1:136404-138930 GCF_000517525.1 Limulus polyphemus
CGGGGGGGGTTAAGTATTAAACCTATTTTACGAACGGTAGTTATCTGGTAATTTAGGTCGTGTGGTCTGAAGTGTACTGGACGACTGTGCAAGTCGTTCTATTTCTGTTTATTACCACGTATATATTCCCCCCCCCTCCCCCGTACAAGTTTCACCATTGTGAAATCTTTTTATCATTTTTGTAATTTCATTAGTTGTTCAACCCCGGTTACATGTTAGGTTTTGTAAGTAATTCATTGTTTTGACGTTTATCTGTTACGTACTTATCTTTGCGTAAAGAAAAGTTCGGATGTGACGTCTTTCGGAAACAAGGATTCACACACGGTTACGATGAAGTTTTTTAAATAAAATCCCTTGCTTGCTCTTCCCTTTACTTCCGTTTGGAATGCGGATTTGTCTGTCGGTGTTGTGCTTAGAAAAGTCTTAATTAGATGTTTTCTAACTTTATCCTAATTAGTGCAGGCGATCGATCTTAAATATGACTATATACCAGAACAGCCTGCGCATTGATCTTGTTAACGTGGCGAGAGATAAAAAAGTTCGCAAACTTCTCTTCTACGTAGTTTTTCAGCCTTGGTTGCTAAGGCAACAAATTGGCAGTAGTTACTACTCTTGCCGCTAGATGGCACTGTTTGTCGTTTCATAGCACAGCAGCCGGTGTAGTTTGAAATTTTTTTACTATATTCAAACGCATGTGTTTCGATAAATCGATTCATTTAACCAACAAATACTAATATTTATTCATTGTAGCCCGGTTTAATACGAAGCTGGTGTTTAAATGAAGATTCGATTGGATTTGTTTCCCCGTATTTTTAAAAGCACAGTTTCCATTCTTTCAGTTATAATTTTTTTTTCTCACTCATAGACTTAAAGGAAGTCTGAACGGACAATTTACATTGCAGAGTAGGTATGGTAGTATCCGTTTTGCTGTTGTTTCTTACTGCCGATGACGTAATTTGAGCTTATTTTTATATGAAACTTCCTGCGTTGCGTCACGTGGTTTCTCTTGTAACCTAGACTTTTTGAATCTCTTCGAAAATATGTAGAGGTTCAAGAGAATATTCTGTTGTTAAGATGTTCTTTAATTGGGCGGCAAAATATACTCTCAGTAAGAAGGTAATGATAATTGGTGCCCACAGAGATAATATATATATATATTATGCTTATGTGATAAGAAAAATAACGCCAGTTTTAAAGGGGTTTATTATCACTAACTCAGCTATGCTTTTCCATAATTTAAGGCCCTGTGGATCGCAGGGTTGAATCCCCGTCGCCGGACATGCTCGCCCTTTCAGCCATGGGTGCGTTATAATGTGACGGCCAATTCCACTATACGTTGCTAAAAGGGTAGCCCAAGAGTTGGCGGTGGGTGATGTTGACTAGTTGTCTTCCCTATAGTCTTATCATTGCTAAATTAGGGATTGTTAGCGCTGATATCTCTTGTATATCTTTGCGCAAAATTCCAAACAAACAAAAAATTATATGTCAGAATGGGATTTCCACAAAACTCCCTGACTTAGTATTTCAGAAGTATTATATAATATTTTACTATTTTATGCTACACAGTTAACTAGAATAAACTTCATTTCTCGAATGTATACAGTATTAATGATTTTCTAGGGTTACGTTAAGGGTGACTATTTTTGTTAAACTATCAGGGATTCTAGTATATTGGAATCTGAAGGCATTTTTATTCAAAATTCTTGACTCTGTGTGACTTTGAAACACGCAATAATTCCGATTGATTTAATATACGTCCACTGCAGGCCTAAATCACAATTATGTGAAAATTGAACCTTTTAAGGATGTGTTCAGGTTATCTAAATCAGATATTTGTGACGTATTTTTCTAACTTTTATATTTTTGATGTGATCTGGATGTATAAATCAGATATTTGTGGCGTGTTTTACTGTATAAATCAGATATTTATGACGTGTTTTGTTATCTAAATCCGATATTTGTGGCGTTTTGGCCGTCTAAATCTGATACTTGTTACGTTATGACTGCTTGAATCAGTTATTTGTGACGTGTTTTGTTGTCTAAATCAGATATTTATGACGTGTTTTCCTGTCTAAATCAGATGTTCGTGACGTGTTTTGTTGTCTAAATCAGATATTTATGACGTGTTTTCCTGTCTAAATCAGATGTTCGTGACGTGTTTTCCTGTCTAAATCAGATACTTGTGACATGTTCTGGATGTCTAATTCATATATTTGTGACGTTATTTGGCCGTATAAATCAGATATTTTTGAAGAGCTTGGATCTTGTAAGTCAGATATTTGTGAGGTTCTGGCTGTGTAAATTAGATATTTGTGAGGTTCTGGCTGTGTAAATAAGATATATGTGAGGTTCTGGCTGTGTAAATAAGATATTTGTGAGGTTCTGGCTGTGTAAATCAGATATTTGTGAGGTTCTGGCTGTGTAAATCAAATATTTGTGAGGTTCTAGCTGTGTAAATTAGTTATTTGTGAGGTTCTGGCTGTGTAAATCAGATATTTGTGAGGTTCTGGCTGTGTAAATTAGATA
>NW_013667070.1:139795-142430 GCF_000517525.1 Limulus polyphemus
TGCCCTGGCCAAGCCAATCTCCTGACATGAGCCCCATCGCAAACCTTTGGGCCATACTCGACCGTCCAGTCAAGAAACAACCAAAAAAAAAAAAAAAAAAACCAACTTCGAAGAGCGATCTACTCCAAGTTTTGAAGCAAGAGTGGGCGAAAATCCCACAATCTAAAATTGACGAGATGATTCTCACGATGCCCCAAAGGATCAACGAACTCCACGAAGCGAAAGGAAGATCTACTAGATATTAATTAAATTATTAAATATAATCCAAATTACATGTGAAATATGACTGAAAACTGAAAGGTGGTGTCTATTTACTTGTGACCACGCTGCGTATATTTACATATGTAGGTGTGTTGATGAGCTTTGTCTAAAGATACTTTTTGGAATCTTTATTTTATCCTTTTCACATATTTGCATTTAGTTTACCAAATTTACATACCTATATATATATATATATATGTGAAGTTCCATCTGAGTACATTCAGTGTGTATTAGGTTGTCTGATCCTAAAGACTAATCCAGAGTTATTAAATTTTTTAAAACTTGTAGCTCTCTTTGGCGTAAAAGTGATAATGTTGTTTTTATCTGACATTGATTGGAGAAAAAAAAATTTTTTTTTATTTCGGTTCCCCTTAACAAAATATGTAAGGGTTTAAAATTGATTGATATTACCCTTTTTTTTTAAAAGACATATCTATGAATGGAACGATAATTTTGTTTTGTGTTTTAATTCCGTATAAATAGATTTGTTGACTGACTGTTATTACTCAGAATATTGATAATATATTTCCATTATGTTTTCTCTTTCAGAGATTTATTAGGTTTTAACTTAAATGATATTGCTATATATATATTTTTTTTCAATGCTGGTATGAGGGATAAAGATTACAATGTTCATTATTTTTTTATCTTTTCGAGAGATTTGGAGAAACTTATTGGGTGTTAAACTGACTGATTTTTCTTTTTTTTTTCATTGTAGTTCTTTTTGGAGAGGTTTTTGGATGTCAAATTGTTTGATGTTATTGTTTTTAAAACTGGTTCGGGAATGAAATTCATTCAATTTTCCCTTTACAGAATTTGGGTATTATTATTATACTGATTGGTCTTGATGTGGCCCGGCATGGCCAGGTGGTTAGGGCTCACGACTCGCAATCTGAGGGTCGCGGGTTCGAATCCCCGTCACACCAAACATGCTCGCCCTTTCAGCCGTGACGGTTAATCCCACTATTCGTTGGTAAAAGAGTAGCCCAAGAGTTGGCGGTGGGTGGTGATGACTAGCTGCCTTCCCTCTAGTCTTACACTGCTAAATTAGGGACGGCTAGCTCAGATAGCCCTCGTGTAGCTTTGCGCAAAATTCAAAAACAAAAAACAAACAATGGTCTTGTTGTACTCTAAAGAGGGGGGGCCAAGTAAAAAGTCTATATTTTTCAATAATAATTCTTTGGAACGAGATTTATTTAACGTGTAGTCGATTGGCCCCTGTGTATTCGAAAGAAACCTTAATTTGTTTTTTTATTATGATATATTGTATTATTGAGATTTACTTGACGTTAAATCAAAAGATCTCAACTTTTTTTTGTGTTCTACTACTTAAAACAAAAACACGAGAAGATAGAAATGAGACAATGGAAGCTTATATTATTATTTTATTCTGATTGTAGGCAATTTAACGAAAAGGTATACTTACCCGACGGTAGTAGCTTAAGTACGTTATACAATGCATTATGTTGATTTTAAGATTGCCTAAGATGTTTAAACCTCGCGAGCCGACTGAAAAATCGCGTCGCAAGTGACCGCATCGAACAGTGTGTTTTAACGATGGCCACGTACTACTTAGACTAGTGAAAGAACCACTGTTCTCGTGTCGTGGTGACGTCATCTGTTACTGAGTTCTGAGGTTTGAACACTTGTTGAAATTGAGTACAGGGTGATTTTTTTTTTTTGTTTATATAAATAAAAACTGAACACGTTAACAAATTTACTTCTAATAACGGATACAGTCGGTACGTGTTCGAGCGATTGTGCACTTTTGAAGATTAAAGAAATGTTATTATTATTATTTTTTTATTGAATGCCAACAGGTGGCTACGAACACGTGTCTACATGAAGAACATTGAGTATATTTTATTTCCTAATCAGTATTTACGTTCAGAGGTGTAGGTATAGTTTTTGTTTTCTAGTGACCCGTTAGATTACCTTTAAGTGTCTTGGTTAAATAATAGGAATGTCATAAACTTATAACACTGGGTTAAATGATAGGAATGTCTTTATAACACTTGGTTAAATGGTAAGAATATCTTTATAACACTCGGTTAAATAATAGGAATGTCATAAACTTATAACACTTGGTTAAATGGTAAGAATATCTTTATAACACTCGGTTAAATAATAGGAATGTCATAAACTTATAACACTTGGTTAAATGGTAGGAATGTCTTTATAACACTTGGTTAAATGGTAGGAATGTCTTTATAACACTTGGTTAAATGGTAGGAATGTTTTTATAACACTTGGTTAAATGATAGGAATGTCTTTATAACACTTGGTTAAATGGTTGGAATGTCTTTATAACACTTGGTTAAATGGTAGGAATGTCTTTATAACACTTGGTTAAATGGTAGGAATGTCTATAACA
>NW_013667070.1:143430-145121 GCF_000517525.1 Limulus polyphemus
GGTTGGAATGTCTTTATAACACTTGGTTAAATGATAGAAATGTTTTTATAACACTTGGTTAAATGGTAGGAATGTTTTATAACACTTGGTTAAATGGTTGGAATGTCTTTATAACACTTGGTTAAATGATAGAAATGTTTTTATAACACTTGGTTAAATGGTAGGAATGTTTTATAACACTTGGTTAAATGGTAGGAATGTTTTATAACACTTGGTTAAATGGTTGGAATGTTTTTATAACACTTGGTTAAATGGTAGGAATGTCTTTATAACACTTGGTTAAATGGTATGGATGTATTTTTAATGCAATGATGGTAATCAACATTTGACATTCAGCACTTGTGTTAATTGGTGTGCTCTAAGGTTGTATTTAACTAATATGTATCCCTGGTATTCATAACAGTTTGTGTGTGTGTGTGGTAGGAAAAAATGCGTATTTTTAACTGGTGGCATTTGAGGTCACATCTATTGAATTGTTTGTAAAATATTTACTTAAATTATAATTAGCAGGGCATGTAGAAATGATAGTTGAGGTATATTTAAGTAATGTTTTTTCTGGTTATCTCCACAGTTTTGTCTCCTACTGGTCAATAAAGGAAGGCCTTACACCAGAAGGCGTGTATTTTGTGCTGTGTATGTTTGTATAACTGACTAGCAAAGGCGATTATACGAAATCGTATTATTATAAACAGATTTGCTAGTAAATAAATACGTAAATAATCAGTTTACGTGATTAAAGTTGGTGTGATTCACGTATTTCCTCGAAACCTGCCACATACATACTGTTTCTTTCTTTGTCACTTTTTTTTTTTTTTACTGAGCAAAGTAAGTTACTGCCAGCTTTAAAAGAGATTTGTAATATTAGATTGTACTTACTGTAAAAAAACTAAAACCCTTTACGTACCCTAAAAGCTCAAACATTTTATGTTATTAAGAAAGTAAACTTAGAAGCTGTCTTTGTGACAGAAAGTAAAAAAAAAAAAAAGATCTCTGAATATTTCGTGCACACCTGGGAAAGTCTAGTGTGTATCTTAGTTGCTGGCGTTGTTTTGACAATGACTGTAAACTAACTTTGTACTGATTAAACAGACGACAAAAAAAAAAATAAGAAAATCAGAACATTACGTTTCACATAGTCATGTTAACATTGTTAAAGAGGTCCATTCTTAACATACATACTTGTTAAGCCTTGATAATAGATTCCGATATTCCCTCTTAGTCCCAATATTATTTTCAAGTGTAGGGTTTGGATTTTCTTTGTCCGTTATACAGAAAAGTGTTTGGTTTTGAGAGTATTAATAAATCCATTTATTATGGGGGAAAAGGAAATAGAGATTACAGAGGGCACTGTAGCACAATTTTTGGGAACTTGATTTTCTGTATATCATTCTTCGGTTTTAGACTGTACACGTGGTGACATCTATACATTGTCGGTAACTGAAGCTTTAAATTGTCATCCTTCACATAAACGTTTCTGTTGGATTGGATTTTTGCACAACCTCTGAAAGTTGAGGGGGGGACATCTTCTCTTACTTTGTATCTTCGTTTTTAGTAACGGCATTTTTAAAAATTTGCTTGAAAATTTTATCTTTCTTATACTTAGCTAGTATCCACTGGAGGCTCAACCTTACTGACTTCCCCATCACACTAAACATGCTCGTCCTTTCAGCCGTGGGGGCGTTATAATGTGA
>NW_013667070.1:145778-156780 GCF_000517525.1 Limulus polyphemus
GAAAACAAAACAAACAAACCTCACTGACTTCTCAGAGAAAACAAAACAAACTTGTTTTATGCCTATTTTATCTGAAAAATGCTGCTAATTATCACTGAGCCCTTAACTTACTCTGAATATTTTGTTTTCACGACGTAATGATGTGTTTATTGATTCTTGACAGATAGTTAAAACTTCGTAATATGCAACGTGTACGTTCTTTAATTTAAGGCCCTTGCTTAGCCTGATGTTTAGGGCGATCGACTCAGAATCTGTGGATCGCAGGTTTGAATCCCCGTCACCGATCATGCCCGCCTTTTCAGCCGAGGGAGGCTTTATAACGTGATGGTCAATCCCACTATTGAGAGTAGCCAATAGCGGTGGATGACGTTGGCTAGCTGGCTCTCTCTTTTTAATCTATCACTGCTAAATTAGGGACGGCTAGCGCAGAAAGCCCTCGTGTAGCTTTGTGCGAAATTCCATACCAAACCTTCGTGAATGTGTATGGTCAGAGATGGTAATATTTAAATTAGCAGAAACCAATGTTTACACTGTGAATTTAGTCAGTGTTAAATCGTTAACATTTACGAACATTTTTTTTCATAACTTTAAAGAACACAGATTCGTCGCTGTTTGACCAAAAGAGGGCACTACCGTCGAAGTGACCCGTATTTTATAAACGTTGCCCATGTGATATAGATTGAAATTGGTCACGTGGAGTACATTGCATCAAATTGTTAAGTTGCCCCTCGTGCCGTTTGTGATTATAACATAATAAATTCGGTTCGATTTTTTTTTCTTAGTTTTCTTATTGATGTATGCTATTGGGACTGACAGAGTTGTCGATAGGTGGTATCAGCTAACTGCCTTCCCTGTCGTCTATTCTCTCAAAATATAGAAACGTCAGATAGTCCCTGCGTAGCTTTTCGCGAAATTCAGCAAACAAACAAATCAGTTTGTGGATACGTTGTTAAATTTAGATTTATACAGGTTATAGTAAAAGTTAACCCGAACAATTCTGTTAATACAAGTTTTGATGAAAGTTTACCCCAACACGGTTCTAAACTACTTAAGGTTATTTGGGGTTTAGTTTGAGCGTTTCATCAGTCGCTGTATATTTAATTAATATCTGATGATGCTGGGATAAAGCATTCCTTTAATGTAAATTGATTCCAACCGTTTTTACTCATGTTATAAAGTGTGTTGTCCAGAATTAACATCATTAATTTAGAAGCTACTTTTTAGTATAACCTCTCACCGTTGATAAGAAAATATTTACTTTTATTCAATTATTAGTCCATAATATTGTCACAAGTTCCCCACACTTTATGTTTTGTTACTATTATCTTTTATAACATTTTTATTTTACACCAGTTTCTTTTTGTCAGTTACCTCTTTGTTTTTTGATTTACGTACGTTGTTTTCCTCTGATCCTGTACATAATTTTATACAGTATTTGACATTTGTTTTTTATTTATTTTATAGGGATATCTTTTCTAATATATTTCTCACTTTTTTTTTACACCCCCACCCCATTGTTCCATGTCTTTACTATCTCAATAAAACGTTGTGAATTTGGAAGCATTGAATCCTGGGGATGTTAAGTCGTCTTCCCCTTAAACCCTCTTTTATCCCTTTTTATTAGCTAATATACGTATTTATTTACTTTTACTTTATCCTTATTATATTTGTTTTGGAAGAATCTGCGTGCTTTTCAATGTTATTCTTTTCGTTTCTTGTATTAATAACTTAATTACCTTTTCAATGTTTTCATTAAGTTTGAAAAACTTTTGTTTGTGTGTGTGTGTGTATTGTCCTGTGTACTGTCAGCAGAAATTTCCCGATTCTCGTAAAACAACTCAATCCACTGTTCAAATAAAAACAAATTGTTCTTATTATAAATAATATATATATACACATAACTAAGTGCTATCCATTAGTAACTGTTGGTGAAAATGTTGGTTGATATTTATAAGTACTGTCCTTCTATTTGTTATTCACACACCACTAGCTATAAGCCTGTTACGTTGTGTTTGACGTATAAATTTTTAAACACATCCTGCACATGAATGAACGATTGTTTTTCTGTTTTAAACTGGATGATTAGGGTGAAAGACATCGACCTTCTTTAAGTAATGTTTTGGAGAAAAATTAGAACGATGCTTTCAGTAATTCATTGTGTGTATAGTTCCCATGTTGTTCTGAAACCTCGATATTAATAGTATTAAAAAATAAGTAGCGAAACCCAACTTTTTTTTCATTTAGTTTATGGATATACCCACCTGTTGTAATATTTTTTTTTCATTACCTTTTTCTACATGTTCTATACTCCGCATGTATATCTTATCTTTAAAGCATCAAGGATTCGTAAATTAGAGTCCGTCTGTATCTTCGATGTTATATTTTGAATAATTTTTCTGGTTAATATTTTAGGCGCTTTGAAATAAAAAAGATGCAATTTCCATAATTCGTAAATGCAGCTTTTAAGCAGTATGAAAGAAGAGCAAGTTAGCTGGCGAGAGAGCCCGGCAGTTTCTGGAAAGTCGGTCTTTCTGCTAATGACTAGTAGAATTGAGCCCGTGTGAGAGGCTAGCTAGAGAACAAAGAACTGCCTAGAGTTGGGCCTGTGCGAGAGGCTAGCGCAGGAAGGGAGGCTAAGCTGCGGCTGCCACTGTGCAAGAGAAAGAATATTGACAGCGTGCCTGATAAATGGACCTTCAGTTTGTGGTATGGAGCTTCGCTAAACTCGCACGCAGCGCTTCAGTAGACACGAACGGCATCTTTGCCTGAGCCAGACCCTTGCTATATAACAAACGGGAAATAATTCCGACGCCGCTAAAAACTGTCTTTCTGAGAGAAAACGCCCTTCTTGGAGCCGCTAGGATTGGTCTTAGTCAGGAGTTTGAAATGAACGAAATTTCAGAAAATTTCTACAAGTTTAGTAACACTTAAATGACGTCATAACGAAATAAATAGAAACACGGCCACCCCTCTTTCTAGGAAATGGAATAGGTCGGCGGTAGGTTGTTGCCAGTTCATGCTATGCCGGGCACGGCTGTATGCGCCCTGTGTTATCAGCGTTGCCTGCCAGCGATGGCTTGGTGAGTGTGCTTGCCAAATCCGGCCCTTTTTATTGAAGTATCAGTCGTACTACGAAACCAGGCCGCTGTGCATGGGGGCTGTCTCGTTAGTGCGCAAAAGAACTATGATAATAATAATCCTTTTGACGATGCGAGCGCTTTATTGACTAGGGTTTTCCCTGGAGCCGAACGTCATGTGATTTATCATCTAAACCGTTGATACGTTTAGGGAATTTAGTTAAAAAAAAGTCAGTGTTTAATATGTATGACTATATTTCACTAAGCTTATGAAAATAAGTATATTTCTGTATTACATAAAAGTTTCAAGGTTAAAAGAATTATTATTTTCCAATGAAGACTTATAATAACTACATTTTAAAGATATTAATACACTGAAGTCCGTAATTGTAATTTTTAGCCGTGCTAGTACACTACGATAAAACAGGAACAATCTCTTTTTTTTTTTTTTTACAAACTGCTACACAACAAGGAAACTATACTTTGACTGGTCGACAGGGCTTCTGTAAGCAGGTGGTGTTCGCTGTTGGAGGGTATGTTTCAAGAACCCCTTATGTTTGGCCAGAGCCTGTACGCGCACCGCATATGGGTAGGGTAGGAAAGGAGGCAATTAGACAGGCCTTATAATGGGGCACGTTCACGGTGTTGCAGCGCCGCCACTCCGGATCGAAACCGTCACATGGGCACGGCTTCTCTTCATGGCCGGTTTTGTCGGTAGGATCGAACTGTGAGCACGTTCCGAAGTCGTCTGGTGTAGCAGTAGTCTAGTTTTCGAACAGTCCTTGTCGTTTCTAAGTGTACCACAGCAACACTGGAAGTAGGAACTGACTATACTCGGTGTTCTTAGTACTAGTAGGTATATTCGTGTTTGAATTTAACTGTTAGTTTTTATACCTGATACATAAAACTAGTTGATTTTCTCTTCTGAACTTTTGTTATATTCATTGATATATTTATATATACGATTTAGAAACTATTTTCCTCACCTATTAATGTAATTCCTAACTACCAATTTAATGGTGGTTGTTACAAAAAGTTGTTATTATTAACTTGTATAAATATATCATTTTCTCCGTACTATCTCAAAGAGAAGGTTACTTCAAAACCTCGTGTATATATATATATCAACTGTGTAGCATAGATACTTTTGGCAATATTTGAAACATGAACCTTAGTGTTGGTTGTCTGTGTTTTGTGTCGTTAACAAAAATTGTTGTGTATTATATGCTCTCGTGATTATTATATATATATATATATATATGTGTGTGCGTGTGTGATATTTTTATATCCAGACGCAATATATATATATATATAGTTGCTTGGTTTAGGTCGAGAACTGATGGTTGTACGTTTGTTATGAGTGAAACGTACAACATTCGCTGTTGGAGTCGTATGAAGTATTTTTAAAGTTTAAAATGTTTGTGCCAGATTTTCTGAAAATGCTATTAAGTCAGTCATTAACGTTGGCTTACTAATGACAGTGAAGTTAGATGAAAATATATTTTTTGAAAGTTTGAATCATCGGGAAACTCTGGTCATATTTGTAGAAGGGATTGTGATATGTATCGACCCGAGCACGCGACTCTCTAGCATGCATGTGACATGAAAGTAGTAAAGATATTTTGTGAAATCCAATTTGAACTTCCCTCCAAGCGTCATTTATTTTCTGTGGCCATGTATACATGCCAATGTTTGTATACATGTCTAAAACGTCTTGAGTGAGTGGTCGATTCAACATAGATTACATAGAAAGTGAATATAACCCAAGAAATTTATTGATGCTGCTAACGTTATTAATTTAAACACTCGTTGTTTTTTTATGTTTCGTGTTTTATAAGCAGTTCTTTGTTTTTGTTTTTATCTATTTAAAATGTAATCAATTTTTAAAAAATCGCGTTAATATTATCGGTTCTGATAATTATGGTCATTAATTGTAAAACATCAGTATTGGAAATGTGTTTCGGGACGAGAATGACTAGAAAAAAATATAGTCCCAAACCCTTAAAATTTTAATGTTTAAACTCGCGTAATACTACAATACCCCTCCAAGTAGCTCAGCGGTAAGTCTGCAAGCTTACGACGTTAAAAATCGAGTTTCGATACCCGTGTTGGCCAGAGCACAGATAGGCCATCGCGCTTAACAACAAACGAATGATGTTTTTTTAAACTACGAAACAGTAACTTATGACGATTCTGTTAGTTCGAATCCTGGAACTTCTTGTAATATTTATGAAACACCTTTAAAAATATATATATATAACTAATTGATCCATTGGTCCAAAGATTTTTTAAACTTGTGATTTTAACAAGGACCTAAATGAAAATATAACGATCTGTCTGGTATATTGTTTTATTCAACCAACTCAGCACGTTACAGTTGTGTCGTCTGTATTGTTAGCATTACGATTAAGCGTTGGAATAAAATCCAGTGTCTGGAACACGTTTACAGTCACCACGTGGAGTGATTGTGTTCTGGTATTATTTTACTGAAACGTGACTGTATAGGTTGCTCAGTGTATAATAATATTCTTTCTTGAACTTATAATTATTTTTGTATAATGATAATTGGTTTTACAACGTAATGTTTTTATTTGCTAATTCGAAATCAACGCTAGAGTCCTTAGCAAGAGCTACTTGAAACGATATAGGTAGCTTTATCGTGTAAATGATCAGTTTTTGTACAAACACACAGCATCTCGAAGTGTCCGTTTTTAGCTGATCGAGCAGCCTCACAGAGACACCTAGTGATCATTTTAGAAACCATTTACGTAATTTATGAAATTTAACCCCGGCTATGACCAAGTTTCACAGTGAACGTTATTTTAAAGCTTGTGTCGCAGGTTAGAAAACTCTCAATAAATAGTATTAATAGTGTGAAAAGTATTACCGTACGGTTTCATTAGCCGTTGCTAAGTTTCACATGAGATTGGTTGATGTGCCATTTGAAATTTGTGCGTAATAAAAACCGCCGTGCATCAAATTTTGACCAATAATCTGTTTACGGCCGACATGTGTAACAGTAATTTACATATCATTAGTAGTTTCGGTTTTCCAGTTGCACATGCTCACGGGCACCTGTGCGTGTATGTGGAACATTCTCTTATCTGAATACTTCAGTTTTTGTTATTAATATGTTTATATAACGATAAATAACAGAAAGATGACCAAATAAGTAATCAGGCTTTTTCAGATGAATCGTTAGTGTTATTTTCTTTTCGATGTTTCCGAGCAAACGCATTTTTTTATTATTATTAATAATATTTTTCAAGCCAGAAACAAGTTACTTTATATATTCGTAATATTTAAGTAAGCATGGGTCATATTGAACAGCGCGTGTGGTGAATTATAAAAAAATGTCATGAAAATTATACAGAAAAAAAGAAGAAACGTTTTTGATTCCCCACCCCCTCAAGTATCGTAGAAAACAATCTTTCCATATGAAACGGAGAATAGACTGTTTTGTTTTTTATTCCCCCCCTCAAGTATCGTAGAAAACAATAATATTTTTCCATTCTATCTTTCAAGGAAATAACATCGGTAGTCTGCGTAAACTATAGTTTAATGGAGCGTGTGTAAAGTTGCATGCACGTCACGCCCACTGTTTGAGAACGATCGTTTTCATCTGAAACAGATACGTAACCCAATTTCCCCTCCAGATGGTTATGTGCCTTGACAAGTGTTGTCAGTCTGTTATTGCCACGTGATTATTAACAAACTGATAAAAGGGAGAAAACCAGGGGGCAAATCAAGTGCTAATATATGTGTTTGGGCCATCAGGTTGACCTATTGCCCGAACACCGTTTATTAATGTTTTATTTGAATCACCTTTGGACATGTCTACAAATATATCATGACAATTTACTCTTTTACCACCACCACCCCCCCTTTTTGTTGTTTAGTGTTATCGTGTTAAAGGAAGGAGGAATGGGGTGGGATGTGGAAGAGGGAATTAATTTTAGGTGTGTTTCTTCAGACGGCTTGGCGCCTTAGCCTTGTGCGTGATAACGTATAATTATAACTTGTTGAAACCAGGCTTAGCTGTGCCGAAGATCTGGCTTGAATCCCACACAATGCCATCCGACGTTCATACTTCCCCGAAGATGTGGATTTATTCTTTATCAAACATAAATCACTTGAACTACGTTATCAGCTGAAGTTTTGTGGGAGTAAGAAACGTAGCAGATACACAGTTGTCAGCATTTAAAACAACTGAGATTTTTGCTAAATATTACCTCACATAATCGAGCACGTGCTCTTGCCGCGTATGCCACGTGCGATTTCATAACCATTGTACAGTTACACAGTTTCTTTTTTTTTGTGTGTGTGTGTGTGTGATTTCTCTCTTGTGTAGCTTACTCCAGTGGCACAGCGGTATGTCCGCGAACTTTCAACGCAAGAAACAGGTTTTTGTTTTTTTTTATAACCGTGGTGGGCAAGAGCACAGATAGCCCATTGTGTGTGTGTTTGTGTAGCTTTGTGCTTAACTACAAACAAATACTAGCTCCGGTGGTCGTCAGCGTTTCGAAATGAAACAAAAGTAGATACGAACTTCATGTGTTCCGTTGCGAGTAAAATATTTTTGGAAGCCTTTTTTTTTGTTTTGTTTTTCCAGACGTTTCAAGTATTCACCAACTGATTTGATTTACAATTAAGTGACTTTTAATGGTTCATTTTCTAACTTAACATTTCTCTTTTTTTTTGTTATTCGGCAATACAAATGAAATAGAAGATTACTACTTGGTGTTTACATTGTACATTTTTTGCCCTAAATTTTAAAGCTTATGTTTCAGGGCATTTCGTGCCGTAATGTATATTGAACTCTTGAAATGAATCTCATTTCTTCGATGGTTACCAACGCTAGAATCTGGGTTTCGATACCCGTGGTGGGCAGAGCACAGATAGCCCATTGTGTAGCTTTGTACTTAATTACAAACAAACTGATGGTTACAGTGGAACTGGATTACCTTATCCTTCTGGCCTTATCCATCTGGTTTACCAACGCTAGAATCTGGGTTTCGATACCCGTGGTGGGCAGAGCACAGATAGCCCATTGTGTAGCTTTGTACTTAATTACAAACAAACTGATGGTTACAGTGGAACTGGATTACCTTATCCTTATGGTTTACCAACGCGAGTGCGTTAATTAAAGAGGCCAACAATTCGCTGGCGATTGTAACGTGGCTCCGCCACGCGATCCCCACACGACCAATTTTAACACTAAAAAAATCGAAAACTGTCTGTATCACTGCTTGGGATCTGTAAGATGGCATCTTTGTGCCAAATGTCATGTAAACTAGTCAATATGGCCGAATA
Source organism: Limulus polyphemus (assembly GCF_000517525.1). Taxonomy (NCBI): domain Eukaryota; kingdom Metazoa; phylum Arthropoda; class Merostomata; order Xiphosura; family Limulidae; genus Limulus; species Limulus polyphemus. Next base: position 154,169 of record NW_013667070.1, read on the forward strand.
ATTGCCCCCAAAATTATGTTGTTGTTGTTTTTTTGTGAGCTCTGTCCCCCCCCCCCCCTCTCCATAAAAAAAGGCTCAAAATAGACTGATCCAACTTTTTTGGTATGTAAGTGTATCGGGCTCATGAACATTTATATTTGTGCAAATGTTTGATCTAATAAAATCCTTAGAAAGGCCCCCCCCAAAAAAAACGGTGTCTGGGCATATTGGACCAAGGTATAAATAACCCTGCCAACTTTCAAGCCAAATCCGCCGGGAAGTGAAGGAATGACGTTCGATTTAAAAATGTTTAGAGAAACAACAGAAAAACGATGTTTTCTGCGAAGACGTAATTACTCTCTCTCTCTCACACACACACACACACACAAAGATTTTGTTTCATAGTAAGTAAAAAAAAAAGATTTAGAATTTCTGTAAGAATTATAATTCATTCAGCTTCTATACAGGATGTAGTTGATAGGATAAATAAGGGATTGTTGATGAGTTGCGCGATTTTAAAGGACAATCGAAATTGTAGCATGGTCCCTTAGGAAATCAACCGTGAATTCACAAATGATTATAAATAAAAGTTCATTGTACGATCTTCAAATAACAGCTATTAAACTTGGACGAGGTATTTTCGTAGTTTCAAAATATGAACTTGCAAATCTTATTTGTGAGCTGTAAACGCTGGCATGTTCACCTGAAAGGGGGGGGGGGTAGTAGTTTTATTTAATCTACGACAAGAATATGTTCAGAGAAATGGCTTATCTGGGTACTTACCAGATTGAAAAGTCTCCTATGAAACAGTTAAATCGAAAAATTAAAGGGGGGTGGATACCTTATTCCACAAAACAAGTAGTAAAGAGATAAACAGATGTTTTAATGTTTACAACGTTTCGGGACGAAACATTGTGAACGTTAGAACAGCTGTTTGTCTGTATACCATATCGGTGTAATTATGTGCTATTTTTATTTCATCCAACGTTTCGCCATTGCGGATTAATCAGGCTGAAATAAAAAGTTACTTATTATTTTCTGAAAAGCAAAAGTTTTTTATATATATTTATAACTTTACTGCTAAAAATGTATAAAACCCTTCCAGTATGTTCTATAGACTCTGAAAAAAACAACAAAAAAAACATATTTGCCATGCTTGTTTACAGATGCAACATTGTACTTGAAATTGTACCATTGTTGCCTGACAACAGTGAAGGTCGATTGTTGTAAGAATGGAGCCGGGATGGGAGAAAAGAAATTATAGACTTATCAGGCTACAAATTAACTTTACTAGGCTTAGGGAAAAAAAAATAACTTCACATATATATGTCAGCTCTCGCAAATAAAACTTATGTCTCTCGCTTAGCAATGAGATTATAACACATTCTAAAAAAAATATTCGAAAACAAGGAACTTCCATTGTTGAACTATTCACGAAACTACAATGAAAGCCTGCTACAGGGGAATACAACATGACTCACTAAAAGTCACAAATGCCGTAAATTGTTGTAATCTTTGCTTTTTTTTGCACGAGTTAACTTTCAAGTATATGAGCACATACATTTTTTCTTGAATGAAACATATCATTCACCTGTTACATTTGTATTTTATTTTTACTTAAAGAATCCAGAAATCTGACTTCATCCCCTAGTTGACAGGTCAGTGATTATCTGAAACGAATATATTTATTTGTGTCAAATTAACTCACGACGATGTATGTACTCATGTTTAACTTTTTTTTTATATATAAAAATTTGGAAAGGATTTATTACTGAACATCTTTTCTAACCTGGCGAAACATTATCATAATTAGACTAATTATAGGCTTGTCATAAGACAGTTGTATTTCAACCACACTATGTTCGCAATATTCATTTCTGACGACGCTTTTCGCTTAATCCAGAGTTCATCAGGCCAGCGGGACACAATACACATAAGTGGTCGGAACACTATATAAGCCACCTGTAACGACAACATTTGTTATGGTGTGAACACCTTTTTTTAAGCTGGCGAAGCATGATTATAATTAATTATACTTGTCATAAGTTATTAGTATTAGGTCTATTATATTTTTAACACGACATTCATTATTCAGTCGCCCAGGGCGAACGTGTGGCTGAAATACAATTACACGCTGTTCTAATTTTTGAAAAACTCGAAGGGACTGCGTAACGAACGTAATGCTAGAAATATTATAGGCCTAATACCAGAGTGTTATGATAAGTATAATTTAGCATTTGTGACTATTATTATTTGTAACACAACAAGTAAACTCGTACGATATGCCAAATCTTCAATGGTCGCAAATAAAGGTCGGTTTACTAATAATACACGGTTTACGTTTTCGAATATTACCTTCAGCCATTAACTACGTATTTACGTGCTTATTCAACGTGGTTTCAACATCTTTTTAAACGTAAATTTCTATTTGTGGTATTTCTGTTGAGCGTGTGTTAAATTTCGTGTTCTGCTTTTTTCTAAACAAAGCGAAAAAAATCGCGCTTTTATATATATATATATATATATATATGTGTGTGTGTGAGTGTGCGTGTGTGTAAATTAGTATGTACGTGTTATACCTTTACATACATATATATATATATATAGTACTTAGATCGTCGTTTACGTAAATA
>NW_013667070.1:157780-165232 GCF_000517525.1 Limulus polyphemus
ATATATATATATATAGACTTAGATCGCGTTTCGTAAATATAATTCTATAATTAACTATTACTGCATGGAGAATATATAGCAATGAAATAAATATAATTTTAAAGGCCATTTCTCTCGCTGTGTATTTTGTATAAGAACCAGTTTTAGAATCCTTACATTCATTGTTGGATGTAAGTTATTTTAGTAAAATAGACAAAAACTGTTAATTTTAATTAATGTGTGCTCTACAGTCTCACCTCTTCCAGAGATTTTCGCTGAAGCTAAGGTTTGTTTCGAATATTTCCACAAGAGTGTTGTCTACTCTAACCGTCCCTAATTTCGGACTGATAAGATTAGAGGAAGGGCAGCTAGTCGACGGTACCAACCGCCAACTGTTGACCTTATAGTGGGATTTCACCGTTACTTTTATAACGCAACCACGGCTTTTAAAGTGCAGAGCACAGATTTTCCCTTCCTCAGTGCCAGGAGTTTGTATAACAAACAAACGGGGAGGGGGGACGTTAGATTACTTGCACCGAATTTTAAGACGACTTATGTTATTTTATATGACCTTGTATAACCTTCACCTTGACGTTTTTTTCGACTTATACACATATCCCCCATGCAATTATCATGTTTTCTAAGTAAGTATTGACCTTTTCCCGATGTGTGGCTATAGTTGTCATTATTCGAGTCAGCTGATGACCATTACTACGTAGCCTATGTGTTTCTTTTACTGTAGTAAAACATTCAGCATGAAACATGTTACTTTTACTGTGGCGCAACGTGCAGCCCAAAACTTGGCATATTACTTTTACTGTGACGCAACGTGCAGCCCAAAACTTGACATGTTACTTTTACTGTGGCGCAACGTGCAGCCTGAAACTTTACGTGCATTAAAAAAAACAACTAGGCCATTTTCGGTTTCGTTTGAATTTAGTATATATAAACTAGTATGGTGGACATTTTTTCAATGTGTATGTGATATGGATTCCCGAGGGTAGTAAGCTAAGTTCAGACTGTGTATTTGGTTAAATGTGCAAAAGTTGTCGAGTCGACTCTCGGGAGTATACTTGATTGATCAAAAAACATTTTCTAAGTTAGCCGAGTTATCGAAGTGTGGATTGAAATATTTTGGACGTATCTGAAACTGGCTACCGGCAAAAATATAAGATTTCTTTCCGAAGTAAAAACATTGAGATAATTACGTGCAACAGTTTTCGGGTTTATGCAAAAACCCAAGTATGTTTTATTAAACAGCCTCGCTCAATTGTTTTTTTTTTTTTTCTCAATTTTTTCACGTTCTTCGTGAACGTGGATTTAATATCTTCACAGGTTAAACGTCTCAGATCTTCACTTGGAGTACTTCTGAGAACTTTTTAAAGTCGATTGAAACTAGTTTCACTAAGGGGCAGACAGGGTACGTCGATTGTATCTGATTGTCTCAGATCTCAAGAAGGGGGGGGGGGAACAAGGAAAGGCTCCAGGGACTAGCGTTTGGTAGTTCCGGTAATCATGTTGTAGTATGAAGAGCTAAAACTGTAGGCTATATTTTTCCAGAGTTTTGTTCTCTCTATATATATCTTTTTTTTTTTGCATCGTTGAGGTAACGTTGAAATGGCAACAACTTTATTTGATATACAACGTTACATGCCTCATGTTCAAAATACGGTATTTACGGGTGTTGTCGGTGCTTGAAAGATGTTATGATAACAAGGAAGCTTTTTTTTTTTTCACCGGGTATAGATTTAAAAAAAAAAACTGTATTTTTGTTATTGCTAGAAATGACTTTGTACTCCTTCTCGTGTTTTCTATATAGTTGTTTTCATTAGCAATCCAAGAATTCCCCAATCCTTTCACTGTTAAAACTTGTAAAGAAAATTGTCACTATTAAAGTATCTTGGCACTTGTGTATAAAGTTAAAATCATAAGTAATATTCCACGTTAAAGCTGATATACGATTAAAAATATTTTATTTAGGCCTATCTGTGGCTTATTTAGGCGTTACAATCCCGAGGATGACGTTGTAACGTTGAAACATGTAAAGTCGTCAACTTTTTGAAGGTCATAGATAGGCCTAAATAAAATGTTTTTAATTGTGTACCAGTTTAACTTTGAATATTATTTATGATTTTAATTTTTGTCGGTATTTGTTTGTAAAAGTCGTGGGGGGTCGGTAAATTTTACTGATATCTTTACTACAGTAAACTTAAACGCTTTCGAATATTTGTTCTTTCAGGAGAACAAAGGGCGCTCTCTCTCCCGACGAAGAATAGTCAAGTATTCGAAAACGCTCGAGTTTTGGGTCTTATTTTAAGTTTATTACACTTTATATGTGATCCTTTGTGGTAACGCTGTTATCAAGGTTTACTACAGTAAATATATTTTCTGATACCTTCGGGAAAATGCTAATTAGCTTTTCACGTGTTATGGTAAGTTTCATATTTTAATAATGTATAAATTAGAATGGGCTAAATATGATAGATCGGTCACTAATAGAAACTCTTGTAAACATGTATATTGTTAAATTCCCTTTGTCCGTCCTCGAAGGGATCATAGGTTATACTAGACGTGAAATTGACATTATAGTCTACACTTCAGCGGCTTGAGCTATTGGAAAAAAAAACACACACACAATTATTATACGGGTAGTTGGATCGTTTCTTGTTGTTTTACGTTTCCAACTGAAATGTATGGTTAAATTACTTTACGTATTTAGTTGGTCTGACGACCATATCATACACCAAGTAAAATACACGTTAAAATACGGGCTTTAACAAATGTTGAAGTACAATATGGGCTAAATAGCAAAAAATGTTCCTCGTGATATGTGTAGTTTTGTTAGCATTTTGATTTATTTAAAAACAATCCTTGTGATTATTCAGTATTTTTGTAGTACCAACAGCACGGTACTTTGCGTTAATTGGTGTACAAATTCCCAATGTAGTAACATCACTACTGTTGTATGTTTTTTAGTGTCTTAATTAAAGGAACAGTTGTTTCGTACGTGCTTTTACTGGCACGGCAACTGGAAACTTAACCGGTATGGCCTGTGCTCGTGATAAACATCTCAACGGGTGACCTAATGTAAACAAATGCAAGCCAATTTAAAAGTAATTTACTACCTCCCCGATAACCAGCGGCCTCAAGAAGGGTGTTAGTAGGCGTGGTGTATTTAATGGACGATTCCTTTTTATACGTCTTGGTGTTGGCTTTTTTTTATATTGTTTTATTCTGGTGATGAATGGAAGGTGGGGAGGGTCTGCGGAAGAGGGGATAAAGATACTATAACAGCTCGGTATCTATGATGTTATGACTCATCAGTTTCGAGTGATGCATGTGGAAGTCGTTACTGATCTAACAAGTGTCGGCCGTATTGTTATCTGTAAATGGAAGATGGGGTTGGCGTGGCCTAGTGGTTAGCGTGCTCAGACCGTGAATTGGGGGTTTACTGTTCGCACTTTAGGACCGTTGGTGTGCTAGAAAAGTGACAGTCAGATCCCACTATTCGGTCAGATAAGAGTACCACAAGAATTGGCAATGGTTGCTGTTGACTAACTGTCTTCTTTTTAGTTTATTGGTTCAAAATGGCTGCTGTTGACTGTCTTCTTTCTAGTTTATTGATTCAAAATCTTTGCTGTTGACTAACTGTCATCTTTCTAATTTATTAGGTTCAAAGTGGCTGCTGCTGACTGTCTTCTTTCTAGTTTATTGGTTCAAAATGGCTGCTGCTGACTGTCTTCTTTCTAGTTTAGTGGTTCAAAATGGCTGCTGTTGACTAACTGTCTTCTTTCTAATTTATAAGGTTCAAAATGGCTGCTGTTGACTGTCTTCTTTCTAGTTTATTGGTTCAAAATGGCTGCTGTTGACTGTCTTCTTTCTAGTTTATTGGTTCAAAATGGCTGCTGTTGACTGTCTTTTTTCTAGTTTATTGTTTCAAAATAGCTGCTGTTGACTGTCTTCTTTCTAGTAGATGCGTTGGTACCCTTTTCGTAGGTTTCCGTGAATATTCTGAAATAAGCGAAAACAAATGTCAGATTTGGATAATGGATCTCTTCTTGGAATGTATACTGTCAATATAAAGTTTGATGTGCAGCGCCACCTGACGAAGCGTGTGTTATTCAATTAATATTTACCAAATCCTTTACAAAAATAGGGTAACAGTAGTAACACTATGATAGAAGGGTATCCTGGCATTACATATACTGATTGACGTCAGCGCCGACTGGATGTAAACGTTCCCGTCAATTCGTGCAGCAGAATGGCAGCAGTCTAATTTTTTCACTGGAGGTTATAAACTGTAGAACTATTACACATGCAGTTTTTCGTAAACTTTCAGCGGGTTCTTGTTCATTCTCCTTTGTTTTTCGTAAACTGTTTTTAATGATCAAAATTGGAGATATTTTCTCACCATATAAAGTATGTGCTGTAGGTTCGATTTAGGCCAAGAAATAATGTTAGGCTTAGCATATAGTTTTATAAGACAAGAGCAAAGAAAAATATTTACTTTACCTTTTCAATTAAAGGTAGTAGCTCTTAGTTAATTACTTGTTGCGCATGCTCTTTGTACATTGCGTATGACGGTATTCACGGATAATAAACATTGGTACGGATTAAGGTTGAACTAATAATACATCTGTTATGCCGAAAACTGAACAGAATAAGATATACATTAAGGTTAAATTATAATACCTATATTAGGCTTAAAGCGGAGTATTGGGATTACTGAATATTATATTAGTTTCAGAAATTTACCTTATTGTATGGCTGATACTTGTTGTAAATGGCTGATAACTATATATGCACGTATGAAATAAAGGCGATTTATTTTAGCATGGGATGCTGTGGATCAAGATTTTTTGATGATGATATTTATACAAAGCCTAAAGCTGAGCATGAGAATTAACTGGCGTTTTCCAAATTTTAACTTCCTGGATAACTTGCACTAGTGAATTATGCGTTGCGGTTCGAGGCGGAACGTTTTATATACGTATTAGGTTTAAAATGTCTAAAACAACTATTGAGGACAGGGTTAAATAGATTTTACAAGTGGCATTTCTTAAAATATCTAAAGATGCGTTGAACTTTTCTTCTTGTTGAAAGATAAATACGTTTGTGTCAAGTGGCCTGATAAAAAAAACACCGTTTTAGTCGTAACGTAAGTCTGAAGGTATTTAATGCCAAAAAATCGGGTTCCGACAGATGGCGCGTTGTGTTTAACAAAAACAGATAATATAAAAAAAAATATGTGGATATGGTTTTAATTTTGAGATATTAGGCTTCACGGAACATCATATTGATCGGGTTCCGACAGATGGCGCGTTGTGTACCTTTGTGTTTAATAAAAACAGATAATATAAAAAAATTAAATTATGTGGATATGGTTTTAATTTTGAGATATTAGGCTTCACGGAACATCATATTGAATTTGAATGTCTGTAGGTATAGTATTACAACACACCTTGCTACACGTAGTGTTTAATTAAGTTGATTAATTGGATAACGGAAACAGTAACGTTGATGAAATGTTTGTGTCACTTGACCCTGTAACATATAGTGTAATGTTTCTACAGGACGCAGCGACTGTCCTTGATGAACTACAGCCTGACCCTAACGAAAGAAAAAGTGGCAGCACCACCCCCGTCCTGAGGACTCCTAGTACCCCGCCCTCTTCACAAAGTCAAGGGGTGTCTCCCCTCAGACCGGCCCCGTCGCCCACGGGATCATCGACGGGGTCGCGGTCATTGTCTCCTGCTGTCGGTAAGAATAAGTATTTTGATTGGTTAGACCTGTTCACTATCGTGTTTGTAATATATGTTTATTAGGCTAAAAAATGGAGCGTTAATATTTCAGTGACAGACTGATAAAGGATGCTTATTGTATTGTTAATTGTCAGGCTCTTACCTGCCGAGATAATCTATTTAACATAGTACACAAAGGGGGGTATTTTAGTCTACTACCATGGCCAGGTGGTTAGGGCGCTCGTCTCGCAAGCTGCGGGTCGCGGGTTCGAATCCCCTTCGTTATAATGTGACGGTCAATCCCACTACAGTAGCCCAAGAGTTGGCGGTGGATGGTGATGCCTTCCTGTTAAATTCCTGTCACTGCTAAATAGCCCTCGTGAAGTTTTGCGCGAAATTAACACAAACAGTTCACCATCAGCATCAAGTAGCGGGTTAAGACCAAGACCGACTGTTAACAGTCAGAAGATAATAATAGATAAAACTCGCAGATAATAATAATAATAATAAAACATTTCCAAACGTAAATTGAAATGTTCTGAGCGACTTAAGTTAACCGGTTTAGAACGAAGCTGGGATCATACCTAAACACGTTAGAAAAGAACAGGAACTAAGCAGATACTTAGCGTAATGGTGTGTTAAGTTCCATTGCTGATTTGCTTACCATTAGATTGAATCTGCAGTCATCTCGTGTACGGTAAATAGATGCACTCATACTTCTGTTCAAAAACAACTCTGGCCTGATGCACGGTATGGTGTCGTGGTATTCTCTGACGTATTATTATTATTAACACCATTTTCAGGCGTCTAATTTTTCAATTGCAGTATCACTTTTTTTTTTTAGGGGGGGGGTACTTAATCTTGTGGTTTGGTATCCACATGATCGTTGTTAAATTGTGCAATAACATGCTCTTCAAGTTTCTGTAATTAATTGAATAGTTTTTAGTTCGGACGTACGAGTGCTTCATTTGGCGACAGTAGTAGGGCCCAGCGTCTGATATACAATCAACATAACGTTGTTGTTTCTTGTAAGGTTAACGATCTTTATCGGAGCCAACCTGCCGCATTTGTGACGTGATTGGCATTGTCCGTGAAACCTCACTATTTTATACACATACGTCACACCCACCAGCTTGATGATGTCATTAAATTAGGACCCCCCCTTCTTCCGTTACTGACCTAATTCTAAGCTTTCACAGCATCCTCGTGTGACGTCGTCTTTAACAGCTGGCACGTGCCATTTATTGATGCTAACATTGACCTTGAGAGAACGGGGAGTTGTACAGATTGTTAGTGGGAGACAGAAGACTGAGCAAGGAGGGAAGGGGTTACACAGGTAGTAGCTTTAAGAAAGCAACAGGCTACTCCGAAGACACGTCATCAGTAGATAACATCCCCTGATGCTCGGTTTTAAGGCAGTGGATACAAAACAACAGATTTCCTGGACTAACAGAAGGATTGCATCTTGTTATTACTTTATCGTGTTTTATCAGTTTATTCCTTGTGAAGTTGCCTAAGATAATTATTAGTTTTAATAATTTAAGTTATGAGAGAATATTGTTTATATAGTTTTACCGTAGGTGTCACTAGTAATAATTAACAGGTAGTGTCTGTCATGCTTTAGTATAACATGCATGCATATATAATCCTGTTGTTGCTGGTATTCCTGTATTTCACACTACAATCCTATTGTTGCTGATATTCCAATATATCACACTACAATCCTACTGTT
>NW_013667070.1:165654-177051 GCF_000517525.1 Limulus polyphemus
CACACTACAATCCTATTGTTGCTGATATTCCAATATTTCACACTACAATCCTATTGTTGCTGATATTCCAATATTTCACACTACAGTTCTATTGTTGCTGATATTCCAATATTTCACACTACAATCATATTGTTGCTGATATTCCAATATTTCACACTACAGGCCTATTGTTGCTGGTATTCCAATATTTCACACTACAATCCTATTGTTGCTGGTATTCCAATATTTCACACTACAATCCTATTGTTGCTGGTATTCCAATATTTCACACTACAGGCCTATTGTTGCTGATATTCCAATATTTGACACTACAATCCTATTGTTGCTGATATTCCAATATATCACACTACAATCCTATTGTTGCTGATATTCCAATATTTCACACTATGATCCTATTGTTGCTGATATTCCAATATTTCACACTACAATCCTATTGTTGCTGATATTCCAATATTTCACACTACAATCCTATTGTTGCTGATATTCCAATATTTCACACTACAGGCCTATTGTTGCTGATATTCCAATATTTGACACAACAATCCTATTGTTTCTGATATTCCAATATTTCACACTATGATCCTATTGTTGCTGATATTCCAATATTTCACACTACAACCCTATTGTTGCTGGTATTCCAATATTTCACACTACAATCCTATTGTTGCTGATATTCCAATATTTCACACTACAGGCCTATTGTTGCTGATATTCCAGTATTTCACACTACAATCCTATTGTTGCTGATATTCCAATATTTCACACTACAATCCTATTGTTGCTGATATTCCAATATTTGACACTACAATCCTATTGTTGCTGGTATTCCAATATTTCCCACTACAATCCTGTTGTTGCTGATATTCCCATATGCTTCTATAAAATGTTGCATTATACAAAAATATCTGTGTAATTTTCTTCACCCAAGATAAGGAAAATTCTATTTATTTATAGCAGCTTCACTCCAGTTGTTGTTTTTATCGTACTTTTACAAAGTGTTTCCAGGATAGATTGGATATTAATGTACATTTACTGTAAAAGAGAATATTTGTAAATATGGTGCTTTCACAGATTTTACCTTCCACCACTAGGGGTTGGGGCAATCATTGGGTCAGGATCACAACTTGTCATCGAACCTGCTTACCCCTAGACTTATCACTTCACAGATTTTACCTTCCACCACTAGGGGTTGGGGCAATCATTGGGTCAGGATCACAACTTGTCATCGAACCTGCTTACCCCTAGACTTATCACTTCAAAATTGGAGAGGGTTACTGCATGTAGCTCTTGTGTATGCACAAAAATTCAACAAAAACCAGTATTTATTATTCCTGGTCATACATATTCATACGTGATAAAGGCCATTTTCAGTTTGAAGAAGTAATAAAGTGTATTACAGTTTTTAATTTTCACAGTGGTTACTTGTGTGCACAGAGATTAAACGATTAATCTTTTCTAGGATCATTGCATGAACCTCACACCAGCAAGAAAGAGGATATATATATATATATATATATATAGTTAATAAAATCTTAAGGACTTTAGTGTTATTAATATTTAAATTGTAGAAAGTCATTGAGTTTATAAAAACAAAGTGATGATTTGAATACACGTATCAAACAAATAAATCAATCGATCAATATGTTCTAATTTGATTTATCTAGAACATTGAACATACAAAGTTGAAGTTAATTTGCATCATCCCCACGTTATAGTAATACAGCAAAACTTGGTCACTTAGTGAAGAAAGTTCTGCTACATTCTCGGTATTAATGGACATAAAGACGGATTGAAATTTATTTTGTCTTGAGAAGCCTACTTTTAAGTTGCCAACTTGTTTATATACAATTTACTATTGGAGAGCCCCACATATTACATCGTAAAGAGTAATTATATGTGCCTGTTGAAACATTTAGTGTATGGAACTGAGAAACACGTCAGCGAAATTTCTAATTTTTTTAGTGTAAAATATACAAAGGAAACCCCCAAGTATTAAATGGTGAAGTTAATTGCATTATTCGTGTCTTCTTGTGGATTACAATTAACCTTTGATCAAAGGAAATTATCTATATAGATTGGGGGATAAAGATTAAACCAATCAAGTCATGTATTCACAAATGGTTTTATGCTTGAGTAGTTTAGGAAAATGAGATTTAAAAAAAGCTGTGGGCATTCATGTCGGGTTGCTACAATATCTAAATTACAGTTTTCGATTATTGATTTTTTTTTTTTTTATCCTATAGTTATTTAAATTAGTCTATATTATTTTTAGACATTGCAGTTGGCAATAAAATAGTGTTTTTTATTATATTAAAATGGGATCGTATGTGCAATATAGGTTTATCAGGTTGTTAAACAATAACAAAAGCACAGAAGGTTGAATTTAATCTCACTATTCATAAGATAGTTGTCATATTCTGTGATAATTTAAAATGAATGTGATGAGTATTATGGTAGAAGTACAATATTATATGCTTTAATTTTTTATCGTATTCCAGGGTATTTTTTAAAATCAATACATAAATAGTGTTAGAGGAGTACAATATCATTAATAACGCAGTAAACAATAACTGGAGGAACCATTAAGCAATTCTAATTTAATGATTTTCCCTAATTAACAGAATCTTCTTTGTTCTTCAAGTGCGAATTTAATATTCAGGTTTTTAACAAAAAATTAGGCTTATGAGAACAATTCTAATTTAACGATTTTCTGTCATTAACAGAATCTTCTTTGTTCTTCAAGTGTGAATTTAATATTCAGGTGTTTAACCAAAAATTTGGCTTATGAGAACAATTCTAATTTAACGATTTTCTGTCATTAACATAATCTTCTTTGTTCTTCAAGTGTGAATTTAATATTCAGGTGTTTAACAAAAAATTAGGCTTATGAGAACAATTCTAGTTTAATGATTTTCCCTAATTAACAGAATCTTCTTTGTTCTTCAAGTGTGAATTTAATATTCAGGTGTTTAACAAAAAATTAGGCTTATGAGAACAATTCTAATTTAATGATTTTCCCTAATTAACAGAATCTTCTTTGTTCTTCAACTGTGAATTTAATATTCATATGTTGATCAGCAATTTTGTGCATAGAGCCTTTATATTTACAAGTTGTCCCTTTAATAAGTCTTTCATCCTAAAATTTAAAACATTATGACGTTGTTAAAGCAACACCATTTCTCCAGTGAATAGTATGATAACAACTATCTTATTAAAATTACACACAGTCAAAACATATGTACAACTTATTTATACTCAACTTGTGTTTAAATTAACTTTCAAGTTATTGTCTAAGATTCAAAGATATGGCATTACTACACTTTGGGCATTCTTTCTTTCATTGTTTACAAATTCTCTCGTACTTTTTGTGAGCAGGTCCAAGTCAGTTCGATGGTTTGTTTGTCATCCATAAGTGTAAAAGAACATTATGGCCTTGTCACACTAATGCATTAAAAATGGATTTTATTCTAGACTAAAATGCTTGTTTTACGGTAACACTCCAGAAAGACAAAACTCAGATTTTTACGGTGTACACAAGTCACTTCAGAATATGCTTATCGTAGTTTGTTTTTGAAACTCCTGATTTCTGTTCTTTAAACAGAATTTTGCACATAATGAATTCTAGTTAGTCTTTAACATTATGCAAAATTTCATTAATCCTTTGACTGCAGCTGCGTTAAACATGCTTGGAAATTGTGCGAGCTGGTACACCGTATACAGCAGACCATTCCCTGTACGGCAAATCAGCAGTGGATGGGTTAGTAGCATACTCGCTAATATAAAGATATTGAGGGCTTGTCTAATAGGTGTTGTGACCTCATATTAGCTGAGCCTTTGATATAAGTGATGATTTATACTTTAGGTATTAATTAAAGCACACAGATTTTCATTACTAAGTAAGTACTAAATGTAAAGTTTTGGAAGTTTTAAAACCATATCAAATTACTCCAAAGAGTTGAATTATGGAGTATTAATTTTGTCTGTAATAATAAGTTAAATGAAGCGAAACTTAGGTTGTGTATTTGATGTAAATAAGTATTTATTTCATGAATTTATAATTCATTTCATTTTGCTTTCTTAAAATCTACGAAGTACAAAATGCTTTCGTAAAGAAATCGTTGTCTAGATTTATTTAGATATTTGACTTGTAAGTAATTAGGGAGGTATGTTGTAGATTAAAAATTAGTCGAAAACTGTTAGAGTTTTGATTAACTCTTTATAACATTGAAACTCAACATTATAGATATTTGCCAACTTAATTCTACACCATTCAAGGCAAGTATTGTAGATTGATGATTTAGCACATTATATTCTTGAAAGACCTGCCCAATTTTCAAATTCTTCATCTTGGGGGTTTAGATTCACTCTTTCCCAACCAAGTATTTTACTTAAGTGTATGAAAATACTTCACAATTAGCAAGTAAAATTCTTGGGAAAAAAAATCAATGACCCAGATAAATTATGTCCAAAGTAAAGGCACATTTTTAGGGTCATGAAAACTTGTTAATTGGATGTAGAAGAAAACCTAAACAATAGTGGAAGAGGAAATAGAAGGGAATGATAAATGACACTTCTTGTTAGGTAAGAATATAACTCACCATTCTTACTTTAATCAGCACAATGTTTTGTGATAGAACTTGAACAACAGTGAAAGAGGCAATAGAAATGAATAATTGTCTTAGTGGGGAAGGATATAACTCAACTTTCTTCCTTTAATCAGCATAATGTTTTTTGTGATATTGTTTGGCATACACTGAACCTCGATAAAAAAACAATTGTTTTTACATTAAGGATTTTCCTGAATACTTTTAACATATTAATTTGATTGCTATATTGTGTAAAAAGAAAGAGTAAAATATTAACAGCACTTATGTGAGGATTTGTTCAGTGAAAATATGAGAAAAAAGCATATAAAATAGGTTTTCTGTGGCAGGTATACAAATTTGATGTTGTTTTAAATTTTATAGGAAATCAACCCAATCTTCCCATGCCCCCTAGGCCAGCCTCAGGTCAGTCAGATAGTGGGACTTCAAATCACATGAACCCGTCACCAATGGCAACGCAAGGTAAAGAAATAAAATTTTACTCTCAACTACCATTAATGAATTGATTTTTTTTTTTAACTGAGTGCTGTTTTTTGAAAATCTAGACAAAGTTATTTTGTATATGAGAAACAGCCGCTGTTTTGAATAACTTTATGTAGCTACAGATGAAGATAGGTTTAAGTTTTTTCTTTTTGTACTCGTAACATCTGTGAGGTTTAATTTGATTAGATGATTAAATGGATCATAATAAACACAAGTTTAGGCTATTAAGTTTATTTTATGTAGAAATATAAATTATTTTAAAAATGAAGATGAAAAAGAAAAAAAAATCAAGATGAAGATGAAAAAGAAAAAAAATCAAGATGAAAAAATAAAAAAATATTATGATTTTGTTCACTTGTATATCAGGGAAGATATATTAAGAGTGTCTATTTTTAAGTGCAAAATAACTTGAGGAAACTCTTTTGTTGCCCTTAAAATAATAAATATTTATCAGTGGATAGAAAAAAATAGCTTTAACTTTTGAAAATTTAGTTTTATCTTTGTCATCTAATTTCAAAGTCCTGTGCTTCTTAATTGTATATTTTAGTTGTAACAAGAAGCTTACATTTGTATTCTACTGGAAAGAAAGTGCAATATGAAACTTAAACTAATGTTTTTATAATAAATAGCTTACTGTTTTCTACAAAAAAATACTTCAAAGTTCAAAGAATTTTTGATTCTCTCACTGTATAAATGTCTGTTGGTTTTTTTAATAAATTTTGGGTGCTCTCTTGAACCGATGTAACGTTTCTTATAACACCTTTTGTATAAAATAATTTCATTACTGTCTTTATTTAATTACTAATGTTGCAGTGACACAAATGTAAAAATGTTTGTATTATAGGTTTTAGTCAGCAGATGGCACCACCACCCATGTTTGGAAATAAGATGACACCAGAAGGAATGGGAACAGCCAGTCAGATGGGGCCTTATTCACAACAACCTGGTCACTATCCACAAGGTGATTATTTTTTTTTAAAAAAAAGGATTCTCTTAATGTACCAAAGCAAAAATAGTTTTAGAAAAATATGACGTATTAAAATAATGATAGAATGCAATATTTTTCATTGTATACACTTAAGCTAATATGATTAAATAAAAAAATCCAAAGTAATTAATCTTTTTCTATTCATTTTGTCATTTACGATTTCTGGATGTAATTACGACTACTCTGTTCATCTGTTCATCATTAATGATTTATCTATAATACATGTTCTATATTTTTAGATATGGTTATGACTTGTCTGTCTGTTCCTTTATAATTTGTCATTATTTGTGAATATTGTTATGACTTCTCTGTCTGTCTGTCAGTGTTTTGTAGATGAGATAATAACTTCTTTCTGTTAGATGTAACTATTAAATATTTGTCTTTATCTTTCATCGTTGTCGGCGTTTTGTGGATGTAGCGAAGGTGTCGGTATTTATGGAATTAACTCTCCTAATACCTTATTAAATTATAATAGCCCAAAGGGGCTGTTAATAACTGCCTTCCTCTAGTTTATCATTTCAAAAGTAGGAAGATGGTTATCACGGATAACCGTTCTGTAGCTTTGCAAACAAAAACAATTGATTTAGCAGTTGTCGTTCAGACTCAGTACTTGATAACGTTAAGTTTAGAATTGTACTAATCTCATTCATTTTTATGACTGTTTTTAAAGGTATCCCATTGCTGCTATGTTTCTTTAGGTAACTATCATCGTCCACCAGGTTCCATGGGAATGCAACAGTATGGAAGCCATGTTCAGTCAAATTATAGTGGACCGGGAGGTCCAACCGGCTTCCCCGGTTCTGGAGGAATGATTCGGATGGTGAACCATGCTGGGTCGCAGGGCTACAAGAATCCCTCTGGTAGCAATTTCATGAATTCCCACTATGGAAACAATGCTTCACCTCCTGCAACATACATGATGAACAATGCTATGCCTCCTCCTAACCAGTATACAAAAGTTTCTATGACAGCAGGTGGAGCTCACGCTGCTGCCCAAGCTGCTCTGATGGCAGCAGCTAACTCTACGGGACCCAGGCCATCTCCAACTTTACGACAGCATCTCCAACACAAGATCTATGGAAACAGTGGGTTCAGCAATATGCAGGCTCTTCCACAGAATCAAGCAGGTGTTCCCATTCCACCCAGCAGTAGCCCCGTGGGCTCGCAGAATATGACCCATTCTATGGGACCTCCTCAAGCTCCAATACCATGTACATCCACATCACCATCTACCGGAAACATTCCAGCCAGCCAAGAACATTCTCCAGTAGTAGCACCTTGTGCTAGTCCCCATTCTCAGCTGCCACCACTAAACAGGTCGTCGCCAATGTCATCTCGTGTGCCAACTCCATCAAGTGGAAATGACCCATCAAATGTAGCATCGTCTGTGGCTGCAGGTTTCACCCAGACCTCTGCTCCTTCTATAGGTGAGTAACGAGTTCAGAACACCGTCTTGTGTTTAGCATCTGAGCTTTTTTAAACATGAAACAGTCTTCACCAATTCTCTATGTGTCCATCTCAGCATAAAAATCAAGTTCCTGCTCTTCTGTTTCTTATGATCGAAGATTATTATGCCACTTTGTTTATTTTAAGGTGGACCCAGATAAATGTCTCGGAATTTTCCATATATAATTTCACTATCCTATGCAAGGCCAACACCAATCTGGGAATATTGATTAAAGAAACCACGCACATCAAACGGCATTCTCCAGCCCTGAATAACATACAATGTTCATTTAAATTGTACATTTTCCACTGCGTAGTAATATTGATGTTACTTCTAATTTTGCATTTTCTTGCTTACTTTCCATGCATTTTTGTTTTATTATCGTTAAATGATAATAAAATTTTAATGATGTCCAAAGATTGATGTAAATTCTTTTTTTATTTTTCTTTGGGTACTGAAGATGAAATCTGTAGAATTCCAAGATGTTTCATCTTTGCCCCTTTTTAAATAATGTTGTTTATCATAAGTGTCATAATTCTTTTTATTATCAAACTTTGTTTTCCTTCCAACATGTTGATCATTTATAATTACTTTTTAAAGGTGACATTACAGTCAAAACAATGAGGATGGTAAGATTTGAAGTTTTTGTGAGTTCTTAGGAGTTATATTGGGCAAATTATAAACTAATTAGGTTAAAGAATTGTTAAACACTTCTGAATTATACACTGTGGTACATATACACCAACATGGTTCAACGTTGATACACATTTAAGTACATTTCTACACATGAACACACATTCTTTAACATTCTTATACACATGAACACATTCTTTAACATTCTTCGACACATGAACACATATTCTTTAACATTCTTCTACACACGAACACAAATTTATTAACATTCTTCTACACATGAACATGAACACACATTCTTTAACATTCTTCTACACATGAACACACATTCTTTAACATTCTTCTACACATGAACAGACAATCTTTAACATTCTTCTACACATGAACAGACAATAGAAGAATGTTAAAGAACACATGAACACATTCTTTAACATTCTTCTACGTATGAACACACATTCTTTAACATTCTTCTACACATGAACACACAATCTTTAACATTCTTATACACATAAACACACATTCTTTAACATTCTTCTACACATGAACATGTATATGACAGAAAAAAGTATTCTAACTACATTTATATTCACCGTTAGACTGGTTACCCTTCTTTTAAGTAGTGAATGCTAGAGTTATGGAAGTAAGCCGTAACATGCTCAAAAAGGTCTTAGAGTTTCTGGAGAGTCATGAAAAAACAAGCTTTAAAAATTTTGTTACTGGAAATCATGGAAGAATTGCTCTTTTGTAAGTCATACTCTTGAAAAACTAATACGATTTCATTTTCAGTATGAAAAAGTCCTTCAAATAATTAGTTTAAGAAATAAAAAAGAAATGAAAATTTGTTTCTAGGAATCGGGTTTGTTTAAGACTTGTGTCGATCGTTGAATCATGTGCTGTACAAGACTTGTGTTGATCATTGAATCGGGTTTGTTTAAGACTTGTGTCGATCATTGAATCGGGTTTGTTTAAGACTTGTGTCGATCATTGAATTGGGTTTGTTTAAGACTTGTGTCGATCATTGAATTGGGTTTGTTTAAGACTTGTGTCGTTCATTGAATCGGGTTTGTTTAAGACTTGTGTCGTTCATTGAATCGGGTTTGTTTAAGACTTGTGTCGATCATTGAATCGGGTTTGTTTAAGACTTGTGTCGATCATTGAATCGGGTTTGTGCAAGACTTGTGTCGATCATTGAATCGGGTTTGTGCAAGACTTGTGTCGATCATTGAATCGGGTTTGTGCAAGACTTGTGTCGATCATTGAATCGGGTTTGTTTAAGACTTGTGTCGATCATTGAATCGGGTTTGTTTAAGACTTGTGTTGATCATTGAATCGTGTGCTGTGCAAGACTTGTGACTATTGTCGTTTCTGCTCGTGTGCATATTTGATGAACGAAAGTTCCTAGAAAAGTCTAATTCTGTATGGCAGGTTTTTTAAAGACCTGTAATCTAAAGTCTTTATAAACCCAAGCTTTTACTTGTTGTTAAACAAATGTTTAAACAACTCTGTTTATTCAATTATGTACAAGCTGCCCAGTGTTGGCTAATAATACGAAGAATTAAATTATGGCGAAATGCTACACGTTCTTCAAATACCTATAGAATGATGGGTTTCTTTTTTGTGAGTGTAAAACACTTAAATACATCATTTCGAAGTGTGATATTTCCTTAATTAATAATATTTTGTTTGATCTATTATGTCAATTAAAAGTGCTCGTTTTAAAATAATTTTTTGTCAGTAGAATTAGCAGAAACATTTCTGTTACCTATAAAATAACAGTATTGTGTTTTAAGTACAATCATTTGGTGTTAAAAATATTCATGATAAGTCTTCCAATATTTTTAGTAAACTCCTGTCAATCTTTTTAAGTCATTCGCTGCGGCTGGGACGTATATTTCCCGGGGTACTGGGAAGTATACATTCAAGGCTTAAAAATTCATCTCGTTTTCTAACTTGTCTTCATCTTTTACTTTGTTCACAGCTCAAACTACCATGGTGACTCAGAGCATCAGCACTCCTGTTTCATCTATCATGACTGCTGGTACAGCTGTCATCCCAACAGAAGTCCAGCTACAACAGCAGCCAGGTAGTATTCAGGTACATCATCACCAGTACCACCACCAGCTTCTTCAGCAAAGCAAAATGGCTCTGGGATCTAACCCTCCTTTAGTTATGGACGAAGGAAGTCAGTTGTCTAATGCTTCTGGGTCTTCCTCCTTACCGGAGGAGCGGTCAGAGACACCAAAACCAAACAGCAAACAGACTCTGTCGCACCCTCCAACACCTAACACCGTACCTTCTCCTGGTACAGCTTCTATGTCTTCATTCCACGATGAGTTTGAGGTAGCAACTAGTCCTACTTGGCCAAGGACCCCGGCCAGTCCGGTGAGTTTAGTCCTACTTACGCTCTTTAAATGAATAACACAGATCAAACAAATTGTGTATGTATATTACATAGTGCTTAAAGTGATGAATTACCAGTAATATTTGATATCTCTTTGAGAGTTCATGTGTTAGTACAGCTACTACAAGGTGAGCTGTGTGTTGACATGGTTAATGTGCTAAGTATTTATAAATTTATTTCATGCCAAGTTTACAACCATTCAATAGTTCAGTACTGCCACATTAGGCTTATGGCTAGAATGCTTTGTCACAGGTTTTTTTTTTATGGAAAAAGATAGTTGTAAAGTTTAAGGATAAAACATTTTGAAGGAAACTCTCATTTGCTCTTCATGTTAGTGAAAAACCCACACAGCAGAACATTTAGAACAACAGAGACATTCCAAATCCACATCCAAAACCAATCTAGAACAAACTCTCATATGCAAAATAAGAGCTATTGTTATCAAAGAGAACCCTCCAACCCCTCCAAAAGAAAGCATTGTGATGAAGTTGGATATTGTTAACATTATAACTAACAAGGACTTAAAGTTAACGAAGGATTACAAGGTTCCAGCCTTACCTCTAAGTCAAGATGAATGAAGAAATTGGGATCACAGCATTTTCGTTGAAGCGCCCCTCTCTTTCAAGTCCTCCGATACAGCTCCAGTGTACTTTTGTATCTTTGGGATGCTTCAATATGGTCTTGGAAGTCAATGTTTATGTAATTTGGAGGATCTGTGGAGAGTATGATGTGTTGTTTATGACTAGCCTGACCTTCTTTTGAAGAAGCTTGTCATAGTGGAAATTTTGATGTTGGCAGGAAGAGTTTCATAGGCAGCATGAGACATAGAAACTATTTAGAA
>NW_013667070.1:178051-180883 GCF_000517525.1 Limulus polyphemus
ATTTTGATGTTGGCAGGAAGAGTTTCATAGGCAGCATGAGACATGAAACATTTGATAAAATGTGATGAACCTTATTAGAAGTTTACGTACAGTAGCAGGTTGCATGTGGAACCGTTAAGCTTGACCGTAAAAAGTTTAAACAGTAAGGAAAAGAAAAATTATCTATCATAACCGATCCTTCCTGGCTTACCTGAGAATAAAGGGTAATCTATAGGAACTGAGTGGGAAGTTTTAAGTGGATGATTTATCCGGAACATCTGTATGATAAAAGTTCTTGAAAATCAGATTGTGGAGAGAGCAAAAAATTGGTACTGTGAGATCTTAAATTAAAGGGCTGAGTAGAACGATAGAGATTAAGAAATTAGCTAAGAGAATTGTGGTGGCTAGTGTACTAGAGTCTACTACTGAGTTTTTACTAAGTTTTTTCCATAACCTAGTAACACAAAGTATTTCAGTTACTCGGAGCCGAGGCTGTTAGAATTGAGGCCTGTGGTTTTTGAAAACTCTTTGAAGGGTAGCATTTCTTGTGTTGAAGAGTAGGAGTTATCACATTTGTTGAAAAGATTTCTTAGGCTTCCCAGTTCCTGTTCATAAAACTAAGGTTTCTTTATCTCCTTCAAAGTTATTGCTTTATCAAATTTAGTGTCATGTACCACTGCAGTGCACACATTACATGTGTTAATTTTAAATAAATGAATAAGTACATGTTTATTTAAAACTATTTGTGGGTTATAGTTTACTTCTAAGGGGAATTTAATTTAGCTTGCCATGATGATGGCCCAGTACTAAACTGATTAAACTAACACTGACCAGTTATTTTTGATCCCTTGTAGACATAATTTATAGTTCACCAGTTTGTAAAGTGTGTGTGTGAAATTAAGGACCAGCCCACTCTCATTTAATTTTTAAAGTCAAAATTTTAGTCACAATATATATGTCTAAATATGTCCTTTTCCCCAAAGTAGATTACATTATTTTCCCCTCTTCCTAACACCAGTCACAAAAGAAACTTGTTTCTCATGCCTGAACTATTTTATATTTAGAGGACCAGTTTGCTTTAATAATTGTCCTAGGCTCCAATTTTACACACTTCAATTTAGGCTGAAATATGTAATCATTACCAGAAGAATCAACATTAATTTCTGATTGCTAGAACTACCCACGAAGAAGCTGCAGAGTGTCTTTTGAGTCACCAGCTTTGAGTGAGAGCAAGATGTCTTTAGTTCTGTAAACTGAGTGGTGAGTCTGAGGACTTCTAACAAAAAACCAGATTTAAATCTCACGTTAGCCAGACCACAAATGGCTTATTGTAAAGCTTTGTGCGGCCCGGCATGACCAGGTGGTTAAGGCCCTCGATTCGCAATCTGAGGGTTGCAGGTTTGAATCCCATCACACCAAACATGCTCGACCCTTTCAGCCTGGGGGCTTATAATGTACGGTCAATCCCACTATTCATTGGTAAAAGAGTAGCCAAGAGCTGGTGGTGGGTGGTGATGACTAGCTGCCTTCCTTCTAGTCTTTCACTGCTAAATTAGGGATGTCTAGCGCAGATAGCCCTCGTGTAGCTTTGCGCGAAATTCAAAACAACCAACCAATCAAAGCTTCGTGCTTAACAATTAATACAGTCAATTTCTAATTATGAATTTTTCTTAACTACTTGACAATTTTTAAGACCCCCAGATTTTAAGTTTTAATTTGTTTATTTTGCCAGATCTTTATAAGTGTACGAGGCATTAGGAAAGTCCACATTCATTTTGGGTTTTATTCAGTGCTTGGTGATGTTCACAGAATGTCGCTAAGAGACTGATTTTGGCAATCGGAATACTTAGTCATTGGGTAAATGGAAATCCTCAATTGCTTTATACATGTTTTCAACTAGACACACTATAAGCTATTGATGGGGTCCCCAGAATATAGAAATCGAGCTATTGACAAACAATGAAGTTATTTGTTCTACTTTTGTCAAAAATATACCACTAACTGTGGATAGATATGATAAATTTATGGAGGGGTTGTAGGGTTTACTTTTTGCCATATTAACCTAATATAACTTTTTTGATGAAATGGCAAATTGGAATTGGCAAGGCCTGTCAGTGTGTTTTACATGTCATAATGGTCATAACTTTATGAATTTCAAACTCAATATACAAAGTTATGACTGAGCTACACCCCCTTTGAACTGGATATAAGACATTATAACCATCTAAGCTACACCTTTTGAACTGGATGTAAGACATTATAATCATCTAAGCTACACCCCTTGAACTGGATGTAAGACATTATTACCATCTAAGCTACACCCCATGTGAACTGGATGTAGGACATTATAACCATCAGAGCTACACCCCCTTGAACTGGATGTAAGACATTATTACCATCTAAGCTACACCCCTTGAACTGGATGTAAGACATTATTACCATCTAAGCTACACCCCTTGAACTGGATGTAAGACATTATAACCATCTAAGCTACACCCCATGTGAACTGGATGTAGGACATTATAACCATCAGAGCTACACCCCATGTGAACTGGATGTAGGACATTATAACCATCAGAGCTACACCCCATGTGAACTGGATGTAAGACATTATAACCATCTAAGCTACACCCCTTGAACTGGATGTAGGACATTATAACCATCTAAGCTACACCCCATGTGAACTGGATGTAAGACATTATAACCATCAGAGCTACACCCCATGTGAACTAGATGTAGGACATTATAACCATCTAAGCTACACCCCTTGTGAACTGGATGTAGGACATTATAACCATCTAAGCTACACCCATGTGAACTGGATGTAGGACATTATAACCATCTAAGCTACAC
>NW_013667070.1:181551-201573 GCF_000517525.1 Limulus polyphemus
ATGGAAACGTTTCAGAACAAAAATATTTTTCCACTTTTCAGCATCCCTTAACATTATGTAAATTGTAAGTGCCGAAGTGTTTACTTGAATTATGGGTAAACAATACCTTACCTTTTTTACATAGAGAATGGAATAAGAAATGAACCTTAGTTTAACAAGATGTAACACCATATTTTATCATAGTTAAAACAGTGAATACTAAACTAATTTAATTTAAACATTTCATGTTCTTTTTCTGAGAATAGTTACAAACCAAGGATTATAATAATTTAACATTAAAGAGACTCGCTTCCTTTCAACAATGTTGCTTAGATATGCATATAACAAGGATTTCAATCCCTTAGAAATCTCATTAGTAGTATTATATATCCCCCTGATGTAACCTTTGTCAAATACTTTAATTCATTAGAAAACAGATGTTTAATTAGGATTTTTACATCCAAAGTAACTTTGTGCAGTGTTGAACTGGTCTAATTTCATTTGTTGTGATCGCTAACGTTTGAAAGAAGGGCCAAAAGACAAAGAAATATGAACATTTTAAATTTTGTTTGGTTATCGACTTGACTGAAAATGAGAAGTTTGTTCTTTTATATACTAAAGTAAAATCTTTATTACCTGATAAACAGAAATTGTGTAGTTAAAGCAACATATTCTGCAACTTACAGAACATTACTTCGAGCGTGAAAGGCCATCAAATCAAGAGAGAGAGAGTATGAGAAATTCATGCCGTGTTAAATTAATATTCGGTAACCATAATCAAAATAGTTACGGTCCTTCATATAGGTTATTCACTGTCTGTTAACCTTTGATTAATTGTTATCCATAACCTTTGAACCTGAATTAGATGAGAGAGACACACATACATATGTACTGAAAATCTGATACTGTAAGTTATTCCTATATGAACTTGTCATTTATGTAAATTTGATACAATTTTTAGTTATTTTGTGTAAAGTGATATGATTTTTTTTACAAAAACTTTCGACTGCACTAAACAACCTTCCGGAACTTTCTGATGTCACTTCATAATTTAATTCTTTTCATTTTTTTCAGATGGTAAACAACCAGACATATGACCACCCCATTGTTAAGGTACTAGACTTTATTTTTTTATGTAGTTTTATTGTGTTAATACACTGATAAACAACCTGATATAGATTGGTTGAATTTTTTCAAAGAATTGGCATTTCAGAAGTCATGTTTCCGCTGTAATTTTAGAAGTATGATTGTACTGTGATGGTATGTCTTGCACTACTTTCAAAAAAAATATATTTTTTTTTTCAAGTCATTAGTATTTTTGTGAAGGGAAAATAATCGAAAAAAGAGACGAGGTTTTATACGTCTACTATGTGGATTTCCAGCGAGTAAAGCATGCAGATCTAATGTTTCTTAACAAAAAATCTTTGCTCAAAAACTGTAAAAAATCGTTTTGTCTTTAGTGTCTGAATGTGCCTGTAATATATCTTACATATGTAAAATATATGAATTTTAGTTTAGCTTCTTTTGAAAGATAAGCTAGCCGTGTTGAAAACATGGCCAAGATTTTGAAGAAAGTTAGCCTTTTTTAGAATCTTGTTGGTATTTTCATATGTTTCTTGGTTATATCAAAAAACTTTTATTTCGTATAGAAATATGTCCTATCGATATGATAGTTATATTTCTTAAAGTTATGCTGGCATCATGAGAAACCTGGCTGAATTTTGATAAAAGCTATGCTTCTGATTATCGTTTACATTTGTGCTAGTTGCTTGAGAAATCTGGCTAATCATTTATTTAAATGTACATCTGATCATAGAGTGTTTGATCTTCAGATTATCTTCTGCATTGTTACAGTTAGCTAGGTGATTGAGAGACTTGGCTTCTTTAGCAATCCATCGGGTCTCTGGAAAAGGTGACGGAAAGTAATTGTACCATGGTCAACTTACCTAGAATTTCTCAAAGACAGGTGATCCACACTCAACAACAAAAATTGCTTCTTTTTGTGATAGACTGCTTTTTAGCTAATAACCAAGTATCTAGCAGATGAAACTGATATACCGGTTGATTTAGCTGGTTAAAATCATTAAAAGAAAACCTCAGAATCAGAAATGATGTATTTCATTTCCCCTAAATCCGTCTTTCTTTACGATACTCTGAAACGATGTGGCAAATAAACACTAATAGCTTGGTTTGTTCTCAATTTCGTGCAAAGCTACACGAGAGCTATCTGTGCTAGTAGTGAAGGACTAGAGGGACAGCAGCTAATCATCATCATCCATTGTTAATTCTCGGGCTGTTACGTAAAAATTTACAGATTTCTTTAGCAAGTGGTTGGTCTAAGTTCAAAAAATTCAGCCGATGACCAGAAGTAGATCTCAGTAAGAATTCTGTATGATTTGTCTGCTGATCCTGACAGAAAACCATTCCTAGATAGACTTGTACTGTTCAGTCAAGACAGAGGAACTCCTTTAACCCAGTGTCCAGCTATTTGCAAACAACCTCTAGATCTATACAGGTTGTATCTGTCAGTGAAGGAAAGAGGAGGCTTTGAAGAGGTATGGGGTTTTATGTTTATAAAATTCAGATTATAGCATTTCAGTTTTTTTTGTTTTTCGGTTCAGGAGCTGGGTTCCAGACAAACAATTTTTCTCAAAAACCTAGTGGTTCTTAGGCCAGAATTGTGGCTGTAAAATCCAACTGTTGAGAACCTAGTGGTTCCTAGGCCAGAATTGTGGCTGTAAAATCCAACTGTTGAGAACCTAGTGGTTCCTAGGCCAGAATTGTGGCTGTAAAATCCAACTGTTGAGAACCTAGTGGTTCCTAGGCCAGAATTGTGGCTGTAAAATCCAACTGTTGATTGCCACTTTTTAGAGCATGTTTCAAGAAACATGAAATTCTATTAAAAGTTTTATTGTAAATTTAAGGTTGAGCTGTGTAACACGAAATAAAAGTAATGGGATGAACAGCGTATTATTGTATATTTCATTGGTTTGTTTTCTTCCCACTCCTTTTTTGTTAAATTTACATAATTTGTATTTATTTTCTCAGTTCATTTATTTATTTTTACCTTGTGATGTATCAGTTCATCCTAATCATTTTTTTAAAGTAAATTGACATATTGCAGTGATCTTATTTTCTCTCTAATACTGTAAGTTCCTTTGTATTATTTGGTTGAACCGTCGTAGTAGGTTAAAAGATGTGATGTTTAGGATTAGCGCGGATGTTATAAAGTTTTTATTTTGGCTCGAAGGTTGGCTATTTAACTACATAAAAATGGGAAAACATAAAATTAAGAAAGATTTTCTTCAAGATTTCATTTCAAATGATTTCACATTATGATTTTATAACATTATTTTGTATATTCCATCTAAGACTTCCTATTTTTGAGAATGCAGATTTTCCACCTGATCGAGGTTCGTACCTGACCAGTAATAACCTTGAATAGCATCACTTTTTCATCGTCAGAGTCTTGAAATAATATTCAAAATGAAGTTGGTCTAGTGAAGGTACAGCAGCACAGAAATAAGTGGGGGCCCACAATAGTACTGAACATGTTTTTATAGTGAAGGTACAGCAGCACAGAAATAAGTGGGGGCCCACAATAGTACTGAACATGTTTTTATAGTGAAGGTACAGCAGCACAGAAATAAGTGGGGGCCCAGAATAATACTGAACATGTTTTTATAGTGAAGGTACAGCAGCACAGAAATAAGTGGGAACCTAAAAATACATCCAAGTCAGTGGAGTACTAACATCAGAATATTGAAATTTGGACATTTTTAAGTGTGAAGCAACAGGGGTAAAAACAATCAGAATTTCTTTTTGAATGGATAGGTCACAAAGTCCAAGAACTGGAAGGACGTGGCAGGGTCAATAGGCATTGGAGCATCGTCCAGTGCTGCATACACTTTAAGGAAACAGTACATTAAGCACCTCTTACCTTATGAGTGCAAGTTTGACCGAGGAGGAGTCGATCCGCTGCCAATCATCCAGCAAGTTGAAGCTGCTTCAAAAAAGAAGAGCAAAAATGCTGCAAATAATTCAAGTAAGTTTTGGTTTTGGTTTAAGTCTTTAGTTTAATTGAATTATTTCTCTCTATATCTTTTTATTTTTTTGGTGATATACCATACCTAATCGTGTAATTATGGAGTTTCACCAATTAGTGGCAGTTTCAAGTATCATTTATACCTTATATATTGTAGTTCAAGACTTTATAAAGCTTAGAATTTAAGTGTTATAGACTGCACAGATAATTAAAGGAAAATTGAAATTTGCAGTATTATAGTCTTACAATAATTATGTTGCTCAGATTATTGTTATTTAAATGACTGGTCGCCCAGCTGTGCCGTATATTGTGGTTCGACACAATCTCCTCACCTAGATGTCTCTCTGAAGTGAATCTCGGATCTTAACCTTTGGATGTTGTCCAAGACTAATCCTCTTAAGAAGTCACTGGTCGAGAGTTATAAGAGATGTTGAAGCTGTCCAGTTTCAGTGAGCTTCTACGAGTGTCGTCAGCAGAATGTGAAACCTCTTTCAAAATAGTAATGGTGCATTCTGCTATATTTCAATCCTAGCTCACCACCGTCATAGGTATCTGCTCCAAGATTAATCGCATTTTCACACTACATCAGTAAATAATTAGAAGTAGGCTTCCAAAGACCGTGCATCTAGTGAGGTTCGTATGACTCGCACTGCAAGACACTAAATGTCTCACTCGCAGTGATACCAATAACACGTGGAGCAGTTTTGATATACAAGTTTCTCTTACCCTACAGCCAGACCACAGGTATGTATTTTTTAAAGAACATCTGGAAGCAGGTCCAACTCTACTTTTGTATAGAAATCAGTACTGACCTCCATATCCTTTGACCATTCATTTTGCTAGGGCAGTAGGTCCTTACTTCAGCCTAATAGATGATTATGTGTACTCCTACCCTGTTAAACTAATTTGCACATTCCTCGGAGAAGAAAGGCCCGATGTAGTTAAAAGTTATTTAATTTTTAAGAAAATGGTGGATCCAAAATGACATCAAATTGTTCCAGTTTTTCACACTTGAAGACGATTGAACTACTGGAAACTGATGATAAGTCCTACTCAGAACCTGAATTATCTGACGATGATTTTGAGTGTGATACGATTGAAAAAAGTATGTCCCTAAAGGGTTAGTGTGTGTGTACACATACACAAGCTACTGTGAACTTCAGAATTTTGTAAACTTTTCTACTTTGACATAGTTACTCATTGCACAAAGTCTGTTTAGATGTTTTTGTGTAAGAAGTGTTATGTTACTTCAAGTTGAGGTTGCTTGTTTGTTCTCATTAGTAATGCAGGTTAAATTATTAAACAATAATACTTTTTTTTTTGTAGAGAACATCATCAGGTTCAAGTGTTTATATGTCGGCTAAATATTTAGTGAATAAAATTAAACGTAAACTTGCCTGATACGTCACCTAAACATCATCAAACAAAAAGTAATTGTTATTATGATAATTATTACAGTACTCCACCTTCTACACCATCTAGCAATTAGTTAACACAACTGGAAGATATGTTGGGAGATATAATAAGAGAACAGTTTAATCTTTGTAGAGGTTCTTTCAATTTGAATATCCGATTTTTACTTTTGTTAACTTTTCCGTTAATATTTATGTATCGGCTAAGTAAGATTTACTTAAAAACAAACGGTCTTACTGAATCAATGCTAGGGTGATGTTTCATGTACCACTATTGTGGAGTTTCTCGGAAAGCTTTAAAACTGATAAATGTCCATGTTTGATTCTTTTGTAGATACTAATACTCAGGAACACTTCCCTCATCCAGCACCAAATAGCCAGACCGTGGATGGTTATCACCCAGGAGGGTATCCTGGTTCTTATCATCCTGGAGCTTCCCCTCACATGAGGGTAGGGGGCATGCCTAACTCTGATTACCCTACTTCAGTACAGGGTCAGCACCCACATTATCCTCAGCCTACACCCCAACACAGCCATATACCAAACCATATCGGACCGATGGGTCCTGAAGGTGCCATCCCTAATGCTCAGTATTCTCGCCATCCGACTGCTGAATCTTATGGCTACATGCAAGCACCAGTCAACAACACGGGTCCTCCATATAGTGGCACCCAGTCTGCAATGAGTGGTGGTACTTATGGGTTTAGTGGTGCTCCCCAGCCTCATCCAGAGCAGTTTCCTCCCCAGGCTACCATGATGACTTCAGATGGTAACTACATGAACAGAAATGACACTTACAGTCTTCCACCAGCTGGTTTCCCACCAAGTAGAACTGCCACTCAGCTGCCACTGCAACCGTTTTCTCCTTATCAAGCTCCTTATGACAGAGAAAGGTGATTAGGCACTTACTCTCCATACTAATATGTAAACCACGATAAAATACTTTTATTTTTCCAATTCTCCTATAACAAAGAAGCAGTAGGTAGAAACATTTGTTCCTCCCCAGTTTCTGCCACAAGAAAGTTGAATAACAGTTCATTTTCTGTCTAATAACCTCATGCAAAAATTGTTCTTTTTCTGAGCCCGTGACTCTTTTCATTTTAAAGTAAGCTGTGCAAGACCTTTTTTTTTGTTTGTTTTTATCCATCTCATCCAGAGAAGAGGTATGCCTCTGTTTTCCCTTCCAGTTATCCTGTGACTAAAAAGTGTATTGGTTCATTCTGTTTACTAGTTTCTGTAGCACAGGAAAAATTAAGAACACAGTCTCTGTATTAGTCTCTTTGTCAGTGTAATAGGTAAGAATGTATTCCTCTGGCCAGTCTTTTTTTAGTCACAGTAAAATATAAAAAGTATTCCTCTGGCCAGTCTTTTTTTAGTCACATTAAAATATAAGAATGTATTTCTCTGGCCAGTTCTTTTTTTTAGTCACAGTAAAATATAATAACATATTCTTCTAGCCAGTCTTTTTTTTGTCACAGTAAAATATAAGAATGTATTCTTTTAGCCAGTTCTTTTTTTTTACAGTAAAAGGTAAGAACATATTCTTCTGGCCAGTCCTTTTTTTTAGTCATAGTAAAATATAAAAGTATTCTTCTAGCCAGACCTTTTTGGTCACGGTAAAAGGTAAGAATATATTTTTCTAGCCAGTCCTTTTTTAGTCATAGTAAAATATAAGAATATATTCTTTTAGCCAGACCTTTTTGGTCACAGTAAAATATAATAACATATTCTTCTAGCCAGTCTTTTTTTGTCACAGTAAAATATAAGAATATATTCTTTTAGCCAGTCCTTTTTGGCCACAGTAAAAGGTAAGAATATAGTTTTCTGGCCAGTTCTTTTTTCGTCACAGTAAAAGGTAAGAACATATTTTTCTGGCCAGTCCTTTTTTTGTCACAGTAAAATATAAAAAGTATTCCTCTGGCCAGTTCTTTTTTTAGTCACAGTAAAATATAAAAACATATTCTTCTGGCCAGTCCTTTTTTGTCACAGTAAAATATAAAAAGTATTCCTCTGGCCAGTTCTTTTTTTAGTCACAGTAAAATATAAAAAGTATTCTTCTGGCCAGTCCTTTTTTTGTCACAGTAAAATATAAAAAGTATTCATCTGGCCAGTCCTTTTTTAGTCACAGTAAAATATAAGAATATATTCTTTTAGCCAGTCCTTTTTTTTTCACAGTAAAAGGTAAGAACATATTCCTCTGGCCAGTCCTTTTTTAGTCACAGTAAAATATAATAACATATTCTTCTAGCCAGACCTTTTTGGTCACAATAAAAGGTAAGAACATATTTTTCTGGCCAGTCCTTTTTTCGTCACAGTAAAAGGTAAAAACATATTCTTCTGGCCAGTCCTTTTCTTGTCACAGAAAAATTTGCATTTCCTTTTGTATTTAGTTTTATTATATTATTATCCATTTTTGTCAAATCTTTGTAAATCATGTGGATATATTGATATTAGTACTTCAGTAAATCAGTTTTTAAGTTAAAGTTGTAGTGTAACGAATTATTTGTAACTAAATTGTTTGCATCATTTATTCCAAAAACCGACGAGAAAATCAATAATACTCCTGATTATTTTTTTTTTTGACAGTGACCTATATGGAAAAGCAAATTTTTGGATGTTTTTATCTTTCTTAATTTCCAAACGTATGTTGATATTTTGGTAGGTTCGACCAACAGCAGCAGACTCCAGTAACTGGACCTCCATCTCAGGTTTGTCCCTCACAGAATGATACAAGTCTGTTTCCTGCACAGCAACGATATCCTTCTCAACAAGTGATGGTAACGTCGAGGGAGACCGTACCTACACAGCCACCTTATCAGAGTCGTATGTCTTCAGCTCCTGGTGTCCACCCTGGCCAATTTCCAACAGTTAGTGTCCCTCAATCTCCTGGTCAAAACCAGTATCCCCAGGGACAGCAAGAGGGATATCGTGCTCCTGAAGTTCACAGTAATTACCAGGTTAGGAAGTGTTTAAGGTTCTAAGTGTTATAAAAAAAATAATTTAGTAAGATATAACGAGTAAATCATTATACAATTCGTTAATCTGATACAGACATTCAAATTTCCTCCAGACCTGCACATCTTAAAAAAAGATTCCAAGCAACAAAATTATAAAGTTTTCTACGTCTATTAAAAAAATCTCCCCTATTAATTTAAAAAAAACTGTAGGGGACAAAGTTAAGCTTTCAGAATTTTTTTAATTTAAAAACCAATTTGTATATATATATACTTATATTATTTTTCATTTCTTACTGATAATCTAATTATTTCAATTATTTTAACAATACAATGGCTAACTTGGATGAATTTATGCAATTACATAACACGTTATCCATGCTAGGCTGGGCTTGCATTAGGTTGTCCTGTTGTTATAATGTTGAACAGTCATTATTGTATATTAAAAGCATAATTCCATGTTATTTACATTAGAAACTTGGTGTAAAAAATACATAAGGAGTTATAATGGTATGAGGTAAAAATAAATAAATTAATACGTAATTAAATAACGTATAAATTACTATTAGGTTGCTGCCAATTAGTTGTCAACAGTTTGAAAATAAAAGATGGTGCCACAATGACGTGCATGTTGCAACAGGACTCCATAGTTGGAGGGAGGAAAGACTGGGCTTTGGCTGATGCTAAAAAGCTCCTTTAGCATGTAACTATGACCATAAAATCAAGTTTCAATACACCAGGAATAAACAAAAAAGAGAGGTCATAAGTTACATGGAGATGCACAGCAGCATCTGATTTGTGTATTTTATTATGGAATAGCCAATCAAGTACCTCCTAAGAACGATAAAACTTGTGTAAAGATTAAGCTAAATGGCTCTTGTAGAAATCTCGGAATCATTTGCAGGTCGGTTAAAATGCAAGTGTTGATGGGAATGGTGAGAAATAGAGATGAATACGCACCGTTCTTTCGGAACATATCCAAGAAATGCATTTTAGCTTGTCAGAAAAAGTATGAAATCAGTTTAGGCCAGTAGGAATCCAACAGGGGCAAAATCTTAGGACACTCAGCCAAAATTTCCAAAAGTCACATGTCTAGCTTAATAAGTCTCCTTAAGTTAATAGTGTTTTGGACATAATATAATGGTTTTTCATCTAATATTATTTAGTAATTCGATGACGTATATGAAGTTGCATGAGAAAGATCAAAAAATACATTAGTTCATGGAAAAATGTTAGATTAAGTTACAGCTGAATAATAAACTTGCTTGTTGAAGATTAATATTTACAAAAGGAACATTATGCTGTATTTAACTACGAATACAATGCTGGGTCTGGAATTTGTGAAAGGTTATGTTAAGCGTAGGATATTAAAGTGATGGAAGTTAATATGAAATCATTGACCACTTACATTGTTATTGCTGGTTTTAGTATATAAGGGGGGGGGGAGCTGCGGGCATTTTTTAAATGTTTTATTGTAAGATAATAGTTGGCGGTACATAAAAGTTGGTGTTAGGACCCTTATTTTTTGAAAATGTCCACCTAGTGTGATATGATATTTTAGGTTTGTCAAGTGAACTTGTAAACAGGTGCGAATAAAATAATACTTCTTGTGTCCTCAGAGTTCATTGTCCCAGATGCAGTCTGCTCTAGCTCAAAGAATACTACCAAAAGTAGCCCAGCAAATCTTATCACAAAACACTCAGGTATAGAGGACTACTTCAAATAAAGAGAAGGTTTTTTTTTTGTGTGTGTTTAAAAAGGTTTTAAACCGTTATCATTTTCTTTATTGTTGTGTTTAGAGAGAGAGATTCTGAAATCTCATAGTTTTGTTTTTAAGCAGTAATGATTATTTTTCTTTCTTAAATTCTTATTATTTTGTTTTATTTGTTTTTTCTTAAAGATTTTTGCTGCAAAATCTGATTTTCACTTAATGCCGTTGCCTAATAAATTCCTAACATTTTGTAAATATCTATATGGTTTATTTTGTTGAACAAATTAACTTATACCAATAAAAAAGACCACCAACTTCAAAGTAATTAAAGGATTTCTTAAGCCACACCAATGCAGAATTGTTGTAAAGGAAAGAATCCAAAGCAAAAGTTTAACAAAATGTAGAGTTATTGTTCCAGTAGTGGAAAAAAAAAATATATATATATAGCTTTCAATCATGATGCATCAGGAAATACATCTTTATTTTTTAAAAGAGTTGAGGCACAGTGGCCGAAACGTATGGTCACTTTGGTTTATGGCACTGCTTTCTTCAAGCCTGGGGCCAAGTGTGACTCAGTGTGCCAGACTGTGGATCTGCCAATCCATCACTTGTATTCCATTACTGTGTGCGTTATAAGGATGAAGGTTATGTTCCACTATTAGGTCAGACAAGAGTAGCCCAAGAACTGGCAGTGTTGACTAGCTACTATCTAGTTTAAACTAATATCTAAAAACAACAGTCTTCAAGGTCTGAAGTGTAATATGTTTTTCCTTCTTAGACTTAAATCTTGGAATTTTTTTTATATTTTTAGTTTATGTTTTGTTAGTTATTGTTTTTAAACCTTGAAACGTTAACTATTCTGTTTAATAAAAACAAAAAAAATCTTGCATTAAAGTATTACTTAACTTGCATTTTCTTTATCCATCTATCAGGGTTATCCACCAACACAGCCGGCAACTTACAACCATGGTGTGGCTGCACAAAGTAAAGTCATTCTCCCTAATAACTCTCAACGTGATATGTACCAGCCAGATAGATATAAACAACCTCCAGAGTTTTGTCGACCACAGATGATAAATCAAGAGAAGTATGCAATGGCAGGAGGCTATGGACATCAGCAAACCCAAGGAGGTTAGTTATTGCACGGACACTTAGCATAGAACAACAATTATCTTGTCTATGTTCAGAACTGATTTCCCTGAAATGGGGCCCTGGAGGTGTCACTTATTTTAACCATTTGCACCACTATACAGTAGTGTGTTGTCTGTCAGTCAGTTGGTAGACACAGAAATGATGTCACATAAGGGATGCTTAATGTCACACTTTGCACTGTCATGACATCAGTAAAACGTGTGCATGCCATGAATCATGAGAAGAATTATATACACTGTAGGCTACAACACAGCATAACATAGGAACTTCAAAAACAAGAAATAAAAATATTTGTTACTCTTAATTTTGGTTTTATTTACTCTCGACAGAGAACACTTTTGGGGACCCTGCACAGTACATCTAGTCTAGATACTAATTTTACATCACTATTGAGTGTTATTTCTTTTAAAATGTTGGAAGAATTCTGTGTAAATGAAATTGTATATTTCAAGTACATGGAACCTGATTGTTATATTATCAAATTTATTACTAGCCCTAAGTTTAAATTATCTCCTGTTGTTATTGTGAAGCTCTAGAAAGTTAATTTTCTTAATTAAATGAAATTCCAGTTTCTTACTTCATTCGTCGGTGAATGATCTCGAGTTTTGAAAGAAATTAAGTTTTCCACAAAAGTAACTTGTAATTTGAAATAAACATGATTATTTTAATACACTGTAGTTTTTTTATAATTGGAACAACTGAGTAGAAAAACTTTTTACCAGCAATAAATCGGTATTTATTAGTTATAAACTATATTTAAAGGGTCGTACGTTACTCTAAAATTGTTATGTACATACCTAACTGTTTCTGTTGTGTGATATTTTATAGTCAGAAAGAAATACTTCTTATAATTTCTTGAACTTTTTTTTTTTATATAGCAACATTTTGTATATAATTAAATTTAGATAACTTATGGCCTATTTTATACATTAAAAATGTAATTTTTGTTTCATAGATCGCAATCAGTATTTCCGAAGTGCTCAAGGGTTGGGACCTAATCATCAAGGTATTTGATTTCATTCTATAAAGAACTTAAATGGTTCTATAGCAAAACTTAATTTTAAATGTAGTTGGAAATAGGCTAATATAAGGGTTTTACATTCTGTTTGTTGAATAGTAATGAGAACCTAAATCTTTTATTAGTATGTTTGTGAACATGTCTTCCCAAGACTAGCAGGATTATTTTCAGTAAAATGACATTTTCAAAACAAATCCATTTACATGTTGTCTGATTCAAAGCTATTGATGTGTTGTTAAAATGTTTAAAGGTGATCATTGCTTTAGGTAAATGTGCTTCTGTTGCAAATCCTTTTGATGGCTCACATGGGGGTTGAGTAAATTATATTAAAATGTGGAAATCGGCAAGCCACCCGACAACCAATGTCTATATAGAGTAGCATGGAATGTCAGGTATCGGAAGAACGTTTTGACTTTGTTTAGCATTATTGTGTATAGTGTGATGCCACTGAAAATGTATCACTCAAGAAGAATATGTAACGACATCCCTTTTCGACACAAGATATTCAAACATTCAGAGAGACACCAGGGCCATCCAAAACAGAGATCTGTAACCAGCCATGGAAAGCACCGTATGGTGTCTTGTAATAGGCGAGAACCCCAGAACACAAAGGCGAGCCAGTGACAAAAAACCATCCATGTGCTTCAGGCGACAGTCGTAACATAATCTGGAAAAAATCTATCTTCACCTGTACACAAGTGGCTTCCATTCAACTGTCATCTACCTCAAGCAGCTGGAGAATAAAACCGGTATTCCACATTAAAACACTGGTCAAGTCACTGGATGCAACACATGTGGATTTCTATCCATTTGGATTGTTGAAATTGGTGTTGAGAAACCACTGTCACTTGGCTTGTGGAAAGGAAGCAAGGAGGAGTGGGTGTGCACTTTGGACATAACAGCCTTACAGTGGAAACTGTGCTGTAAGACTATTGTCAAGATGCATAGTCATCAGATAGAAAAGGACTGTAATGTAATGGCAACTACAAAATCGTTTTAATGTAACATACTAAACATTTTTATATGCATAATAAAAGTAATAGAACATGAAGGTAAAATGAATAATTTATGTTTGAGTAGTCAGTTTTCATGTATTGTATAACATTGTTTGTGGAGGTGGTTCTGTTATACCAATACATGGAAGACCTCGTCTGACACTTAAGATAAGCATATCTGTAAATAAATTAGAAAGAATACAATGAATGTCATATTATTTATAATCTGATTTTTACTTCACAAAATGGTACCTAATTTTTTTTATTAAATCAGGATGGCCACGGGAAAACCAGTATCATCAATATTCCTCGTCAAGTCACCATTACTCGCATAGGGAAGTTTGGCAAGGTGGTTCTAATTCTTGGGGAATGTCACGCTTCGGCCATCAGGGGGAACCATTCCCTCCACAATCTGTTGTTATGGCAGGCAAAACACCACACAGCTCTGACAGAATGTTTTCTTCAACTAACAAAATCCAGGTAAGAAATTCGAGAATGCTGAAACTATTGCCTTGGGTTATGTCAATATGGCTTAATTTGAATTTTAAATCTATTTTATACATTTTGTTTTTTAAATACTTTGGTTAATCTACTGGAGATTAATTCGGGCATACAAAGACCACAAAGTTTGTAGAGGACTAAAACATAAAGAACAATTATACTTGCCATATCTAGAAAGAAAGAAAGAAAAACAGCAAGAACAAATTGATATTATAATTATTCATTGTGTTTTTAAATTTAGTTCTTTTGTGAAATATTTGGTTTAAAATGAGCTAGTAATATTGAGCCTAATAAAAGAGGTTTTTGTCACTTTATAATATAAACAATGAGGTTTCACAACTTTGTTTAATGTTTTTTCATATGCCTATTATAAGTTGTTGAGTAGTTGATCTTAATGATATTTAAAGAATTGTATTGAATTTATTTTCAAAGGGGAAAGTTAGGCCTAGCAACTTGAGAGGGCCGAAACAGTCCCATGCTCTACGTTTCTGGACCTGTAAACATAAAACTTGTACCGAGTGTTACATTAACTATGATAAAGTTTAAGAAAAATTTTGGAACAAAACAGAATAGGCTTGATTAGTACAAATTAAGCCTGTCTGATTACAGCATGATCTGTTTACATGAAATTTCTTTGATTTCACTAGTACTACTATTATGTTTAAAATTACTTAATAAGCTTGTGTACTCTAATCACAGGAAATTCTGTTTATTTGAGCTTTCTGACAGATTTCAGTCTTTTTTTTTTAGGAAAATAAAGTTAAAGCTCTTATTTGTAAGATAGCAAATATATATATATATATATATTATTTATTTTTGTTTCAGCCCCCTGCTGGGATGATCCATGGTTCATTGTATACTCAGCCAAGAAAAGAAATAATTTTTCCTCCGGACACAGTAGAAGGTGTGGCACCACTGCTTACAAAGCGGAAGAAGTTAACATTCAAGGATGTAAGCCCAGTAGAGGCATGGCGTCTCATGATGTCCTTGAAGTCTGGATTGTTGGCCGAAAGTACTTGGTCTCTGGATGTCTTGTCTGTACTTCTATATGATGATATCTCTGTGCTGTACTTTGGACTAAGCCATCTACCAGGATTATTAGAGGTGCTTCTGGAACATTACAGACGCTGTCTTAATCTTATATTTGGTCTTACTGATGATCTAGAGATTGGCTTTGAGGACTGGAGTCAGAAGACTGAAGAGCTTCTTGGTAGCGAAGCAAATCAAGTAGAAAAGCTGTGGTTTAAACTACAGAAAGATGTTTTTGATAAAAGTAGTGACTTGGATACGAGTTCTTTCAACAGCATTGATCAAAATGATAAAACTGTGCTATTCAAAAGTATAAATTATACCAAGAGGACAAAATGGGGTAAGACTGTTGGTGTGAAACAGTCTGAATCTTTGTTTCTTATTGACCCAGACAAAAAATGGGATGTGCATGAAAAATTTGACAGTGGTTTGGAACATTGGCAGCTTGGAGGTGGCGATTCAAGTCAACATATTCAGACTAACTTTGAAAACATGGAAACTTTTGTCAAGTATGCAAGAATACTAGAAGACTCTAAACCTAACGAAAATGAATTCAAGGAGCAAGTTGAAGTGGTTGATAACCCAGTTGACGTAAAACAGGGTGAATTGGACTATAAAATGAAACCTGTGATAAAATCAGAAGATGAGAGCCAACCAGATGAAAATAAATTTAAAGATAGAGAAGACTGTTGTAAATCACCAAAGATGGAGAAAGAGGCTTTAGAGGTGAAAGGAGAATTAGAAAAGAGCACAAGTAATGAAAATGTAGAAACTGTTGATAGTTCTGCAAATAAACAAGTAGAAAGAGGAACATCTAGCAAGGACAATTTTCTTAGAATCAGAACACCACCTTCTGCACGGAAACGTCCAAAAGACGGCGATCTAGAGGAAGAAACTTGCACTCGTGATGTGCCCTCCCTTTGTGTAATTAGTGATGGTCAAGACAGCTTAGCCAGACGTTGTCTTTGCCTATCAACTTTAATTTATAATCTTTCTTTTGTGCCAGGTAATGATACAGAGATGTCCAAACATCCTGGTCTTCTTTTGGTGCTGGGAAGGCTGTTGCTTCTGCACCATGTACATTCTCCTCGTAAACCTCCTCAGCGTTACTATGATCGGGAAGAAGACGTTGACAACATGATCAAAGATGATTCTTGTAGTAGTTTGAATGGGGACCAGGAGTGGTGGTGGGATACTCTGCATATACTGCGGGAAAACACCCTAATTACACTTGCAAACATAGCTGGGCAGTTGGACTTGGCTTTTTTTCCAGAGGAAGTCAGCCTTCCAATATTGAATGGACTGCTCCATTGGGCAGTATGTCCTTCCTCTTATGCCCAAGATCCTTTGCCAAGTCAGCCTTCCCACTCCGTCCTTTCTCCACAGCGGCTAGCCCTTGAGACAATGTGTAAACTGTCCATAAACGACAACAATGTGGACTTACTATTGGCTACTCCACCATGGAGCCGGATAGAGAAGCTCTTTTCTTACTTGGTCAGGTCTATGAATCGACGAGAAGACCAAGTTTTACGAGAGTTCAGTGTGGTTCTGCTGTCCAACTTTGCCCAAGCAGAAACTAGTATAGCCAGAGCCATTGCGAATCAGGAAATGTGTGTGTCCCATTTGATTACTTTTGTGGAACAGGCTGAACAGAGTGCACTTCAGGTGGCCAACATGCAGGGGATTAATGCCCTGCGTAAGAATCCAGAGTTGATGGGAACAACTCTAGATATGGTCCGCAGAGCAGCCTCCACGCTCCGATGTCTGTCGCAAGTGCCAGAAAACCAGCCTTTCTTCTCAAAGCACCAACCACGTCTGTTAAATCTGGTGATGTCACAGATCTTGGATCAGGGTGTAGCCTCCATTGTGGCAGATGTTTTATATCAATGCTCTTCAGTCAACTACAAACCTTGTTCTGAGACTTCTACCCATACAGAGAGACTTCTGGCAACGTAGCTGATCTTTGGGTAATCACTGGTAATTAAAGGCCTTGTGTCAGCTGGGCATTGTTATCTACAAGTGCAATGACACTGCTGTGTTAATCAGCAAAAGGAGTAAGCCTTAGAAAGACTTTTACAAAGTTTTCTTCAAGCTTTACTTATGGCACAGCATATTCCAAACAATAAGAAGAAAGGCCAACAAACTGATGGCCAACCAAGGGGAGGCTGGGAACTTGTATTTATTATCAAATTTTGGGCTGGAGACTCGCACAGAGATCCCTGTAGATGGAGTATGGTGTGTGTGTTTGTGTGTCTTAGAATAACTGTCCGCTGCTAACCCCCTAGTAAGGGGCAGTAGTGCTTCGAGCCACTGTCCACAGTGGTCTTGTGATCCAGATACCAAGAAATAGTTACCTCAATAGTTGGTGGTCACATTTTCCCTCCAGTGACTCAACCACAGACAACATTGGATAGCTAGCAGCTTTGCTTCACATTAAAGCACAAATCATGGTACACACCAAGTCTTGTGCTGCTACAGGTTGTTCCTCATTTGTGTTACATGTTGGATGGGTTTGTGAATTCTCTGGCAGATGGAGCTTCTAATCCTGTTGGCAAAAGGAAGTATACATTGCCATAAGTTGTATTTAGTTTTTTTATTATTATTATTATTAATTTCAAAATGCTATCCTAGTTATTGTAAAGAGTGGTCTGTTATGAAAGGTTTTAGTGATGAGAACATCAGACTTCAATAGATCAGGACTAAGAACCCGATTGAAGATCCTAGCTAACGTGAAAAATATATCAGTAAGAAATAAAAGAACAACTTTTTTCTTGCGTACATCAACTTGCTCAGAATGTGTAGTCATATGAACCTGATGGTAAAAAGGTGACTTGTGTGTCTGGTGGTGTTTTAGTCTGATGTTTCCTTTTTTTTTTTTTCATATGAATTCCTGGTCACTCATTAATGATTTGTCTCGTATAGAATTTTTAATTTCAATCTTCTTCCCCATTTGTTTGGTATTGAAGCATTCAGAAGCTTTATACTCTGTATATGTACGAAGATAAATCACAATTAAATGTACAGCAACTTCCTCGTCTGGGTTACATTATTTTATCTCTGTATCATTTAAAATTAACACAGTTTCACATCCAAAAAGTTAGCATGTAAAATAAAAATAGAAATGCAATGGTGCACACACACACAAATAATTCCAACATTAAATAATAGAACATTTGCAATAGTAACACTTTTTATACTGTGAAGTGAATTTTTTGTGTAAAAACAGGAAAATTATTATTTTTTTCTTCTTCCTAACCTTTTATTGAAAATCTACAATGCGAACAACATTACCCCCCCCCCCAAAAAAAAAATTGATCTCACTGCCTGATGATGCTGTGTGGAAAACTGTGTAAAGATTGCTAATAATTTCAGGTGATTTTATTTTTTACTAACTAGTTTGTGAGAAGTGGCAACAAAGTTTTTTACAATTTAAAAATGTGATCTTTAGATTTGTCAAGAATAAGGCAATCATGATTTGTATATACGAACTTTTACAGTGAAAATCGGGTGTTCATTTTCACATTTCAGCATTGTAATAAACACCTGAATATACTAATTTGGATAAGTGTGATACTAAAAACATTTTAAGTAGCCTACAAGTCACCACTACAATAAAACACGCTATTCAGTACATCTGTCATAATATGAAGGCATTACCGACTTGTTCTGTACTCTTATCATCATTAATCTGTTTCTAAGTAAGTGGGGGCCCCCTTGTTTTGAAGACAGGAAAGGCAGAAAGTTGTCCTATCCTGGATCCCATTGAAACTCACTGATGTATGGACAACATAAAATTCAACTCAATTTTATATTAAATTTGGTTTCCAGGTGTTTAGTAACCCTAAATTCTACATACAGGGAATCTTACACTCGCCAGTTTTACAATATTAGGATTGTATGTGTTAGGTACATCATCACCTTGTAAATCTTAAATACTGACAGATAGAACTTACAAAGATGCCACAACAGGAAAGGAGGGAAGTAAGCATCATCTAAATAAAAGCATCTTAGGATATGAAAAACAGGCTGCAAACTTGGACATTTCCAGTGGTTAGTACTAGGTTCCTGAAAGCTTTGATTCCAACTTGGGTACAGCTGGAGTTGTTCACACTGTGCAGGATTCCAGCTTGGGTACAGCTGGAGCTGTTCACACTGTGCATAATTTCAACTTGGGTACAGCTGGAGCTGTTCACACTGCATGATTCCAACTTGGGTACAGCTGGAGTTGTTCACACTGTGCAGGATTCCAACTTGGGTACAGCTGGAGTTGTTCACACTGTGCAGGATTCCAACTTGGGTACAGCTGGAGTTGTTCACGCTGTGCAGGATTCCAACTTGGGTACACCTAGAGTTGTTTACACTGTGCATGATTTCAACTTGGGTACAGCTGGAGCTGTTCACACTGTGCAGGATTCCAATTTGTTTACACTGTGCATGATTCAACTTGAATACAACTGGAGCTGTTCACACTGTGCATGATTTCAACTTTGGTGCAACTGGAGCTGTTCATACTGTGTG
The DNA here is from genome assembly GCF_000517525.1 of Limulus polyphemus. NCBI lineage: Eukaryota > Metazoa > Arthropoda > Merostomata > Xiphosura > Limulidae > Limulus > Limulus polyphemus. The sequence continues at coordinate 200,866 of NW_013667070.1, forward strand.
CATACAAACACAACCATTATAAACCCATCAACACACTGCCTTATAAGTTTTGCCAAAATCCCAAACTGCACTTTTTCAGAACCAGCACCCCAGTTAGCTTCCAAATGTCAACTTGTTTGCATTATTATATGTTTGTGTGTAAATTTCAACTGTTTCCAACTGACACATTTTTTTAAAAATAAATTATAGCCATTTTTAATGTTTATAGGAACTTTTTCTTTGTGGATACTCCTACAGTTATGAAGAAAAAAAAAGTTGATTGATTGAATATTATTACAAAAACAACACCATTATGTTTTTATTCCCCTTCGAGGTGTACACAGTTCCATTAAAAGTAGCTAATTTATACAGGTGGTCAACTCAGACGAAAAAAAATAGCCCCTTTTCCAAGTGCTTGATTTTTATGTTTTCTAATTAACACTACCATGGTATAATTTCAACTTTTTATTTATTCTTTATTAAGAAATTTGATACGATACATACACATTATTCGAGGTTTATACGCTATTACTGAATCATCTGTATTATGCCTTACAAAGATTACTGTGTCTCTTTTTCATGACAATCGAAACAGTCACTTATTTTAGTTTGCCTACTTTCCATTTTTGCTGCAGCATATTACATCTGAACATGTGTAAAGATATTCAAAAATGTCTTCATTAGGCATGGGTGGTAGGCAGAAACACAAGTCGTTAACTGTGAGACATG